>NW_006433386.1:24696-33132 GCF_000325575.1 Pteropus alecto | reverse complement strand
ACAAAATGTAATATATAATATACAGTTTGTTTTATAAAATATGTAAATATATTTAAATATTTAAATGTGAAACTATAAAAATTTTGAGAGTGCATGCTTCTTTTTCTTCTTTGACTGATAGGATTGCTTATGCAAAACATTTGCAGCTCCCTTCATTAAGAGTAGAATATACAAAGTGGGGAGCGGCATGTACTCCAGGCTGACAGCTCACGTTTGAACAGCCATGGAAGTAATAACGTATAAATTGTGCTTGTAGCATAGAATAAATCAACCTGCCTTGAATGGAAGGTTTGAATCAGGAGTATTTGAAAGCAGAATGTGTCGTTCAAGACAAAAACTACAATGACAATATATACCCACTAGAATGGTTAAAATTTTAAAACCGACCATACCAAGTGTTGCAATAGGATGAATTAACTGGAATATCATATACTGCTTATTGGTAAAATGATACAACCTCTTTGGAAAACAGTTTGGTCATTTCTTAAAACATTAAAAACACATTTATCACATAACTAAGCATTTTGTTGTGAAGTATTTGCTCGAGAAAAATGAAAACATGTTCATACAAACTTGTAAATGAATTTTCCTAGTGGCTTTATTTGTAATAGCCAACAACTGGAAAAAATTCAAATATTTTTCAACAGCTTGAATGGATAAAGTCAGTTAAGGTATATTTGTACAACTCAATATTACTCAACAACAAAATAACGTTTATATATATGCAATAGCCTGGATGAATCTCAACATATTTATGCTGTGTGAAAGCTAGACCAAAAAAAAGGACAAATTGAGTGATTCAGTTTATATAAAATTCTAAAAAGTCAAATCAGTCTATAGTAAGAGGAAGCAGGAGTGAGTTTGCCTAGAGAAGGAGGTGAGAAGATAGCTGGATTACAGAGATCTGAGGAAACCGAAGGGAATGTGATGGAAATGTCTTGATTGTGGTGATGAGTTCATGGTGCATATGTCAAAAGTCATCAAATCGTACACTTTAAGTACTTTTCAATTATTGTATGTAATACATCTTAATAAAGCTATACAAAAGATGTTTTTAATATTATGATGGCTCTTGAGTTTATAGAGTTTATATTAGTATATTTATCATTGGAACTCGCTGTTTGAGAGATCGGTAACAAAGGAGAAAAAGGAAACTAGATCAAGCCTTTTCTGGGCTATAATCCAAATTTGCACCTTTATTATTGCAAATACTGTTCTTAGAACTCAGGTAAGAATTTTGGATAACTAAAGAAAAGGTTTGCCATTCCAAGAAGAGTTCATCCCACTGCTTTGTTGCTTTAGATCTCTTTCTAGCCTCTCCCCATGAGCTTTGCTGTGACAGTCAACCTCTCCTAGAAAAACTTTTGGCACCAAGAGCTCCACTTGGAGTCTCTTCCCTTGTTCAGCATCAATGAATGAGAGAAACTTCAAAATTATATTCATTCTACATATCAGTTGGAGAAAAGGTGAAGGCTTAATATTTGAAATCACAGGAATTATCATTTACTTGGTAGATTTTACTGTTTACTGCAGTGTTTCTCAAAGTTCTGTTATCTATCAGAATCACCTGTGTTAACTTTTTAAAAATACAAGTTCCTGGGCTATAACCCTGAACCATTGAATCAGAGTTTGCGGGGCGGGAGGATATAGCCTGGACTCCTGATGGTTTTTTAAGTTATGTAAGCAATTCATCATTCACTTGTACATTGCAACAAGTATGCACTGAGTGCTAAGCACTTGGATTAGGTATAAATTTAGAGGAATGAAAAGCATGGAGTCTCTGGCCTTCATATTAAGCATGTCTAATCTACATGTCTAATATTTATTGAGAGAAATAGATATTTTTAAAGCACACGACTCTAAAAAGCACAACTTGTAATAAGTAGTATAAAAGGAAAAGGAGAGAGTCTGATAAAAAATTATTATGGAGTGGGGTAGAGAAGAGTTTAGATTTGAATTCCCTGAGATGGTCAAGGCAGGCTTTAATAAGGAAGCAGCATTTTAGCGGAGACATGGAAGAAGAGTAGAAGTTAGAGTGAAGATAAAAGCATATCACATAGAAGGAATATCATAGATAGGAGAAAGAACATATGTCTTAAAGACAGGGACAAGGCTACAGCTCAGTTAGAGGACAGAGTGGTACAAGATGAGGCAAGAAAAATACGTCGGGGCACCCTTGCTTCACAACTGCTGGTTCAACAAAGGTAATGTGTAGTGATCAATATAAGGATGTCTAAGATTAGAGAAAAATAAGTAAGAAATGTTAGCTTTCTTGGACCATCAACCTTTGCGTAAGTAGGGTATGCAGAGTATGTCCCCTAATTCTGATGAAAGCCACTAAGCAGGAGAAAAAAACAACTTGGCAACAATCCAGACCTAAGAACTAGTTGGAGCTACTTTTTTTCAGGACTTCTCACATCTGTCAGTAGTCCAACAGAAATGATGATAGAGCTCATGAGTTTTAGAAATTTAATCTCAGGCTGAATCTGGGACACACTCAGTCAGGAAGGCTTCTGAGATCACTGGTCACCAAAGTCCTCCAATGCTTTTTCAACAAAACAGTTCATTTCAAACCAGCTCTGTACACATAAGCAGAAAATAAACTCTTGGAAGCAAAGAGAGCATACCCATTTTTGCAGAATATTCAAATCTATCTTAGTATTTTCCTTTTCTATGAATGATAACTATACTACGATTTGTCATGTACATATGTATTAGGTGCTACTAAGTGCTTTGCATTTTGACCCTACCAGCAAACTTGCCAGGTAAATATTATCATTACCTCTATGAAGATGAAACTGAGGCTCAGTGAAATTAAGCAGCTGGTCTAAGACCTCAATGCTAGTAAATAGAAGACTTTGAGTTCAGATCCAGGTCTCTATGAATTCAAAGTTTTTAAGACTATATGCCATTATCTTTTGTATTAGTTTCTTGTTGCTGTTGCAACAAACTACCACAAACTTAATGGCTTAAAATAACAGAAACTTATTCTCCTACGGTTCTGGAGGTCAAATCTAAAATGGGTCCACAGAGCTGTGTTCCTTCTGGAGGTTCCAGGACAAAATAGGTTTTCTTTTTCTATCTTCCAGAGTCTGCCTACATCCTTTGGGCTCATGGTCCCTTCCTCTAACTTCAGAACTAGCAATGCAGCATCTTCAAATCTCCTTCTCTCTCCTTTGATACTTTGTCTCTCTCTTATAAAGACCTTTGTGATTATATTTAGGACACGCACAGATAATCCAGGATAATCTTCCCATATCAAAATTCTTAATCACATTTGCAAAGCCAGTTACAATATTAGGTGATGTTCACAGGCTCCAAGGATTAGTGCATGATGTCTTTGAAAGCTCATTATTTAGCCTACCATACATTTCTACATATATTTTCAAAATTTTAGCTGAGCCTGCCGAGAAAATCTATTACTATTAGGGTCCAGCTTTGTAGCAAATGGTTACAACCCAACAAACAACCTGCAGTGTATATATTGAATATGACTAGTGGAAGTTTAAAATATATGTAGAATTGAAATACATGATGAGGATAGAACAAAAAAAACAAGAAAAAAGTAAATGAAGTTAGCATTTTCAATCGTTCTTGCACTGTTGGGAAAACAATTGTTAATAACATGTTAATACGTCAATATTGTATGTTTTCTTTAAGGGAGCAATAAAAGAATGTGTAACTAATAATCTAATAAAAATAACAATACAATAATTATAATTGATTATCACAAAGAGAGTGAAATAGAAGATAATAAAAAATAGGTCAAATAAAAAACAAATAGTAAGATAGTAGATCTAATTCCAAATATATCACCAATTATGTTAAATATAAACAGACAATTCCACTTTAAAGACATAGATAGTCATATTGCCACAATTCCTAAACTGTGGGCTGAAGTGCCCTAGGGGCCTCCATGAACTCACAGCGGGCCCGTGGGATATTTTAAATTTTCAATGGAAACCTAGCAACACTCCATATTTCTCAGATACTGTGCACATTACTAGCTCATAGTGGCTCCTGGTTACATTAGATTGCAGTAGGTTCCTCTTGATGACATCAAATCTTTGCAAAGCTGGATCTTCGGCTGTGATAAAGGAAATGTACCACTCTTTTTCGTGGCTCCTCAGAGGCGGTAGGCTGCTTCTTGATGAAGCTGAATGTCTCTTTCCCAATCACTGGCTGCCAGAAGCTCATTGGAGTGGGTGATGAACATAAACTTTGAACCTTTTATGAGAAGCGTATGGCCACAGAAGTTGCTGCAGAAGCTCTGGGTGAAGAATGGATGGGTTATGTGGTTCTAATCAGTAGGAATGACAAACAAGGTTTCCCAATGAAGCAAGGTATCTTGACCCACAGCTGTGTTTGCCTGCTACTAAGTAAGGGGCAATCCTGTTATAGACCAAGGAGGACTGCAGAAAGAAAGCACAAATCTCTTCGAGGTTGCATTGTGGATGCCGAGCTGAGCGTTCTCAACTTGGTCATTATTAAAAGGAGAGAAAGATATTCTTAGTCTCACTGATACTATTGTGCCTAGTCACCTAGGGCCCAAAAGAGTGAGCAGAATCCGCAAACTTTTCAGTCTTTCTGAGGAAGGTGATGTCTGCCGATACTTTGCGAGAAAGCCCTTAAACAAAGAAGGCAGGAAAAAACCTAGGACCAAAGCACCCAAGATTCAGCATCTTGTTACTCCGTGCTTCCTGCAACACAAATGTTGGCGTGTTGCTCTGAAGAAACAGCATACTAAGAAAATAAAGGAAGAGGAGGCTGCAGTATATGCTAAACTTTTGGCCAAGAGAATGAAGGAGGCCAAAGAAAACTGCCAGAAACAGATGGCCAAGAGACTGAGACTTTCCTCTCTGAGAGCTTCTACCTTTAAGCCTGAGTTAAGACAAAAATGAGATTTTATAAAAGTACAAATAAAAAAGATCAGACATAAAAAAAGAAAATGTATGAAATGAAAATTATGTGAAATGGGAAATGAGATGGCAGTTTATAATCTGATTCCAAAGTTTGAGAATTTAAGTGTTCAATATCCCATTATTAAAAATTATGGTGAACACCAGACTTATTAAGTTATTTGGACCTAATAAATGGAACTGTTAAGTGTTTCTCTTTTGGCTAAGAATGACACAAAAATATTATTGAAACCCTAGCAGCTCTATGAACTAAGTTTTGGAGCCTCTATCATAATGAATTAAAAATAAAAACTATACAGTACATACAACAGAAATAGTATACATGTTCATACATGACAAAATGACAACATGACAAAATGAATGAATATAAAAGGAAGAAAATATACCATGCAAAAGAAAACAAAGAAAGCTGATTTGGTAAATATGGCAATCTTTGTCCTTAAATTATTATTTTATGTTTATATTTAAAATATTTATTGATATATTGAGGATTAATCTATGATCTTATTTTTTGTTTTGTATTTATCTTAGACAAAGTAGAATTTGAAACAAAACTTATTACTAGACATAGACATAATCTACTGCAAAACATAATAAAAAATAAAATTAAAATGGACAGAATTAGAAAAAGAAATAAGACAAATGTACAAGAAGATGAAATATTTTAACGCAACTCTTTTAGTATCTGGTACAATAAGCAAACCACGCCCTCGTCTCCCAACCAGTAAGTATCTAAAAGATTTGAACAAATATGATTAATTGTTGACTGGGCCTCACCGACATGCCCACAACACTACACTCACCACAGACACACCTTTGTTTACAAATATGTATGACAGAATTATCTCAGCTAATCATATACTGAGCCAGACAATAAACATCAATTTCAAAGATTGATAATAAATACACAGGTTTAAAAAATTCCTCAAATGTTTGTAAATTATGCAAAATATTTCTAAATAAGCCATGGGTCGATGAGGAAATTACAGTAGCCACTATCAAATATTTGGAGCTAAAAAAACAAAAATATGGTACTTTAAAACTTTTGGAATGCAGCTAAATTTATGCTTAGAATAAAAATAATAATCTGAATATTTATTTTAGAAAATGTGAAAAGTTGAAAAAAAACTTATTATTTTAAGAAATTTATTTTTTTTTTAAAGTGCAGCCAATAAACTCAAGGAAATTTCAGTAAAGATTAAATGAAGAAAAGTTAACAGTAAATCAATAAATGCAAAGGTTGATTCTTTAAAGCCTCATAAAATTGGACAATTGATGGGTCAGGCTCAATCTACCCTCCATGATTTGAGTTAGTTAGCAGGGAATGTGGGGAAGAATAGGTGATTAACCAAAACAGAAGCAATTCCCAAAACTAATGTAAAGTGATAATACTTTTCCAACAGATATTTCTTCTTGATTATATATTATTTAACTCTAAATGATATTTTTATTACTTTAACTTAAACTTTTAGGCTTTAAGGGGAACTAATTGAGTCTAATATTTATTTCAAGATTTGTATTTTAAAATATATACTCTCATAAAGCAAAGTGTAGCTTTAGTTGTTGAGCTTTGCTTACAAAGCATGCGCTGAATTTCCTTTGTGCTGAAACAACTGACATCTGTATATTGGCAATATCTTTTAACATTTTGATTGCTCCTGAAGGCCAGAGAAGAGGTTTATTATAGTCCTGCTATGTCTGAATGGTTCACTAGAATGAAGATGGACGGTGAAATGCACGAAGGCATCTTAATACACAGGAAAATGATAAATGAGGATGGGATAGATAAAGTCAGGGCACAACACTTCCTGACTGGCTAAAATTTGAAGCTATGAATTAGTTTTCAATTCAGTGAAAGAATAGATAGATTAGACTTCGTTCTCATGTTCTCTTTGGGGTTTGAAGGTCAGAGTGAGCGCCTCCAGGGCCATTGGAGGAAGATAGCAGTGGAATCTCACGTAACTCAGGAGGAAATGAAAGAGATGGAGAAGCCAATTGACCGGAAGATTTTCTCACTGCTGCAGTGTGCTTTCAACAACGACAATGGGCCACCACCACTGCAGAATGGATGAATTCTCCCACAGGAACATGCAGTCCAGCAAATTGCAGATCTACGCCTGGATGGATATAACCTTAAAATAACTGGCTAGTTTAGTGAAAGAGGTCTACACAGAAGCTAGAAAGGAAAGCACACACTTCAATTTTGCAATTGTTTTTATGGCTATGAAAAAACCTGGCTATCGAGTAAAGGAGATTGGCAACACCATGTCTGGGAGAAAGGAGACTGAGGAGCCCATGACTCTGCAACCGCAGAAGTTCCATATAGGATATTATTTGGGCATAGTGATCATCCCTCTGAATCGAGCACCACCTCCTTCAGGGTGCATGAGGCCATATTAAATTTTATTGACTATTTCTTGAGTCTAATTTTCATCCAGTTATGTAAAACAAATCTACGCTTTTCCTTTCCCTCATTTTTGTCATTAAGCCTTTAAACTCTAAATAAATTGTAACGCATCTATTTATGAGTTAGGTTTGGCTGTGTTATGATTTGAATATTAATAGAAAGTTCATGTTTCAAGTTCTTCTGTAAAATATGAAGAAAGTGCTCTTAGCATTCTATGTAAAACTGTATTGTTAAATATATGTGTGTAATAAAAAATAATAGATAGATTTGGATGGTAAACACACAATAGAATATACAGAAGTCAAATTATAACATATACCTGAAAATTATATAATTGCATTAACCAATGTTACCCTAATAAACTTAATTTTAAAAATAAATAAAAAATAATGGATTAGATATAGGTATAAATATATAGATATAGATATATAGATATAAAGATACAAATAGATATAGAGAGATATAGAAAGATACAGATAGATATAGATATAGATATAGATATAAATATAGCTATATCTCAATGGCCTTGAAAATAGAAGGGACTTTTTAAATGGTGTATGCTGATTTAAAATCTCATTTATAAGGTTGCTGCTAAGGGAAGCAATCTTTTTACCATAATGAAAGTGTTCTTTTTCAAATATAGCTTAAGTTCTTGAGCATTGTCTACAAAAACTGTGCTAAATTTCCTTGTGCTGAAATAATTGACTTGACAACAGACTTCCAACAGTGTGACTGTTACTGAAGGCCAGAGAAGAAGCTTATAGTCCTGCTAGGTCTGGGTGGTCCCCTAGAGTGAAGATGGACAGTGAAATGCATGAGGACATCTTATTACACAAGGAAATGATAAATGAGGATGGGATAGATAAAGTCAGGGCACAACACTTTGTGACTGTCTAAAATTTGAAGCTATGATTAGGTTTCCCTTCGGTGAAAGAATAGAGATAGAGATATATCTTAATTCCCTTTAAAATAGCTGGGACTTTTTAAATCAGTACTTGGTGATTTTAAAAGCTCATTTCTAACATTGTTGTTATGAGAAGCAATCTTTTTACCATTATTAGAGTGTTCTTTTTTTTTTTTTTTCTATAATCATATCTATAAATCACGTTG
>NW_006433386.1:6811-24685 GCF_000325575.1 Pteropus alecto | reverse complement strand
AGGTAGGAAGAAGTTCCTCCACTGACTTTGATGTTGCTGTGGTCTTGGTCTCCAGGTCAATGCAAAGCCCCGGAGCACTTTCAATTTGCCAGACCTATAAGACTGACTGATGAGAATGAGTTTCCAGTTGGAACAATTTTAAAGTATGAATGCCGCCCTGGTTACTACAAGAGTGTGTTCTCTATCATCTGCCAAAAAAATTTAGTCTGGTCAAGCCCTAAAAATTGTTCACGTAAGTAACTCTGGACTGAGAACTCCTCCGAATCAGTTAAACATTCATAAGATCTGACACAATTGTTCACATTTGGAATTGAGACACATATGATTTGGTAAGTTTGCCTAAGGTACAGTAGATGTGAGAGTTATTCTTGTAGGTCATATCTTCCTACTACTTTGAGTTCCTGGCACTTTCATTACAAGTTTATTTCCTGACAAGTGAATATTACAAGGCATGATTAAGGGTCTCCATTCACTAAGGGTCTCTCATTTTCATAACTGAAACTAACTAATGAATGACTCAGGAAAGAAAAGAAAAGTGCAAGCGGAAAAAAAGTCCAGTGTTTTAGACCTTTACTTTATACTGATCGACTCACAGAGTAAACATTTTGGTAACAAGTAAAGTTTACATTTTTTCTGGGAGGCACAATATGGAGGTGAGATAGAACTGGAGGGGAGGTCTTTTTTAAAAGTGGTCCTTAGTAGGTGGTTGATTTTTGAGGCATCTCGTGAGATTCCTCAAGATGACAAAATCTATGGAACTACAAATACTCTTCAGTAAGTGATAGCCGGGTTGGGACCTTATGTCTAAGAGAAGTTCCAAGTATTCTACACTCAGTTTCCAAATTCTGCTTCTTTCTCATAGGTAAATCATGTGGCTCTCTTCCAGACCCCATAAATGGCAAAATGGACACAAAGGGAGATAACCGGCTTGGATCAATTATTAATTACTCTTGTAATGAAGGGTGAGTTGGCAGTAACATTGTTTGGTATGACAGTTCAAGAATTATAACACCAATCTCTAAGCAATAGTACTAGATAGAGAGTTAAATTATCTGTTCACTAATAGTAGTCAGATTTCTAAGCAGAGGTAGTGGTTTGAATCCGGGCATTTAACTACCCTTGAAATGACTAAACAAATATTTCCAAAAACAAAAACAAAAACAACAAAACAAAACAAAACAACAACAACAACAACAACAACAACATCTGTATCAATACTAGAAACTTGGGGAAAAGGAGTGCCTATTGCACACCAAATTATTGAACCTAAAACCAAGCGTAGCCTTCATTAGATGGAAAAACCAGCTCTCTAAAGGAGAAAATGGAACAAACACTAATTGACCTGCATATATATTCTTACCTCAAAGCAATGAGAGTTAGATGTATGTGGTGGATTCAGGAAGCGGTGGGAAAGAATGATTTAATTGAGATGATGGAGCAGATGTGGAGAATGGGTAGTTTTTTATTGCTATAGCACCTCTCCAGAAGTACACACAGTGCAGGAATCTTGCTGTGGGCATATTTTTAGCTTATCCTTGGGGGAGACAACCAATTTAGAAAAAAAGTAGAGAGACTGCTTCACCTTATATCTTAACATTTGCTTTGATTTTATTCCTTATTGCTTACTTACAATTCATACAAAAAAGCAAGTGAAAAATTAAAATAACAATAACTGTAAAATAAACTTAAGTGGATACACTACTGACTTTAAGAAACATTGCAATTAAGATGGCAGAGTAGGTGAATGCAGTGCTTTCTTCCTCCCATGACCACATTAAAATTACAACTAAATTATAGACCTGGAAAACCATCTGAAGAGTAGTTGAACAAAGTCTTATAACTAAGCATGTAAAGAAAAAGCCACATCGAGACTGGTAGGAGGGGCAGAGATGTAAAACAGGCTGGTCTTACACCTACATGTGACAATTGACAATCAGGAGGGATATATCTCAGCTGGAGAGGCCCCCCTGAGGACTGTGGGGTCCTAGCCCCAGGCAAGTCTCCTCAGCTGGGAGCACCAGTGCCGGAAAGAGGAGCTCCCATAACATCTAGCAGTGAAAATCAGCTGCAGTTCCATCCAACTGGATGAGATGGAAGACTGTTGGAAACCCAGGCATCCTCGTAAAGGGCTGCACAGAGACCCTCTCACTCCCAGTCACTCACTCTGGGCTCTAATGGAGGGACCTTAGCTAGGGAAGTATCAGAGACATACAGAGAGAGAGACTGAGTTTTCTGGTTTCAGAGCAAGAGCGGGAAGAACAGCTGCCATTGTCCCTATGTTGAGCCTTCCTCCCCCGCGGCCAGTGGCAGGTGCCATCTTTCCTGCCTTGAGCCCTCCCCCAACAAAGCCAAATTGTAATGTGCATTGACCTGGTGAACACCACTTTCCTTACCCTGGTGACTCCCTGAGACTATGCTTCAACCAACTCTCATACTGCCCATGACTCTTTCAGCAGCTGAGCCTTATGACTAGCCCACAGGCAGCGGCAGCCTCAGGGTGCCCTGAGCCTTTTGCTGAGCTGCCCTAGGACTGCTACTGGTAACAGCCAGCCTCTGTTTACAGCATGGCCTCTCCTATGCACCTCCAGGTTCAGCACAAGAAATGACCAGCCATGGATTGCTTTGTAACTTTTGCCAGGTAGCCTAGCAGAAACTGACATTGGTCGGCAATGGAGCCCCTTTCAAGAGGCCAAGGGCCAACACACCCAGTGGCTGGCTTAGGATCACAGCAGAGCACTATGCATTTAGCCCCACAAGTGGCACACCCAAAGGATGATCTTGACAGACACAAGAGCTCACTGTGGCAAATCAGACTCCATGACATCAGCTCCCTCACAGCAGCTAGTACACTGTGGTTGTGGTCAATATTCACAGTCAGTCAGCCTGAGAGTCAATCTTACTCACTGAAATGCCAACAGCAACCAAACCTGAACTACAACAGAATGATACACACAACCCACATAAGGGACACTCCTGGACCACCTAGCTCAGGTGATCAGGAGACTGCACCAATGGGCCCCACAGGACACCTACTAGCAGATCTACCTAATAAATAGAAACATGCAAAGAGGCAAAAATTAAACAGACACAAACGAGGAGACAAAAAAACATGTCTCAAATAAAAGAACAGGAGAAAAACCCAGAAAAAGAACCAAACAAAATGGAAGCAAGCAATCTATCATATACAGAGTTCAAAACACTGGTTATAAGGATGCTCAAGGAATATAGTGAGAACTTTAACAAAGAGATAGTAAGCACACATACACGCACATCATAGAAATCATAAAAAAGAACCACTTAGAAATGAGGAATACAATGACTAAAATAAAGAATACACTAGAAGGAATCAACAGCAGATTAGATGAAGCAAAGAATGAAATCAGTGATTTGGAAGACAAAGTAGCAGAAAACACCCAACTGAAACACCAGAAAGAAAAAGGACTTTTAAAAACTGAGGATAGTTTAAGGAACCTCTGGGAAAGCATCGAGCACACCAACATTTGCATAATAGAGATACTGGAAAGAAAAGAGAGAGAGCAAGGAATTAAAAATCTATTTCAAGAAATAATGACCGAAAACTTTCCTAACCTGTTAAAGGAAATAGATATACAAGTCCAATTACAGATAGTCCCAAACAAGAGAAACCTAAAGAGGACCATACCAAGACACACCATGATTAAAATGCCAAAGTTTAAAGACAAAAAGAGAATCTTAGAAACAGCAAGAGGAAGACAGTAAACTACAAGATAGCTCCCATAAGGTTGTCAGCTGATTTCTCAATAGAAACTTTGCAGGCCAGAAGGAAATGGCATGAAATATTCAAAGTGATGAAAAGAAAGGACCTACAACCAAGACTATTTGACCCAGCAAGCTATCATTTAAAATTGAAGGAGAGATAAAGAGCTTCTCAGACAAGAAAAATCTAAAGGAGTTCATTACCACCAAACGAATATTATAAGAAAGTTTAAAGAGACTTCTCTAAGAAGAAAAAGAACATATACATGAAAAATAAAATGGCAATAACTATGTAACTACCAATAATCACTTTAAATATAGGTAGATTAAATGCTCCAACCAAAACGCATAGAGTAGTTGAATAGAAAAGAAAACAAGACCTATACATATGCTGTCTATAGGAGTCCCACTTCAGACAAAAAGACACACAGAGACTAAAAATAAAGGAATGGAAGAAGATATTTCATGCAAATGGAAATGAAAAAAGCTGGGGTAGTAATACTTATATCAGACAGAATAAACTTTAAAACAAAGGCTATAATAAGAACGAAGAAAGGCATTTCTTAATAATAAGGAGATCAATCCAAAAAGAAAATATAATCCCTGTAAACATTTATTCACCCATAGGAGCACCTAAATATATAAAGAAAGTATTGACGAGCATAAAAGGAGAAATTAACAGTAATACAATCATAATAGGGGACTTTAACACACCATTGACACCGATGATCCGATCTTCCAAACAGAAAGTTAACAACAAAAAAAGCAGCCTTAAATGACACATTAGACCAGATGGATTTAATTGATATTTTTAGAGCATTTGATCACAAAGCAGCATACATTTTTGCCCATGGAACATTTTCCAAGATAGACCACATGCTAGGTCACAAAACAAATCTCTATCAAGTGCTTGAAATCCTATCAAGTGCTTTCTCTGACCACAATGGTATGAAACTAGAAATCAATTATAAGAAAAAAAACTGAAAAACACACTAACACATGGAGGTTAAATAACAGGCTACTAAACAATAAATGATTTAACAATGACATCTAGGAAGAAATCTAAAGATACTTCAGACAAATAAAAACAGAAACAAATGACTCCAAATCTATGGGACACAAAGAAAGCAGTCCTAAGATGGAAATTCATAGGAATACAGATCACCTCAAGAAACAAGAAAAACCTCAAATAAAAAAAAACTAACCTTACACTTAAAGAAATAGAAAAAGAACAGCAAAAAAAAAAAAAAAAAAAAAAAAGCCCAAGGTGAGCAGAAAAAGGAAATAACAGGATCACAGCAAAAATAAATGAATTAGAGTCTAAAAAGACAATACAAGAGTTCTCTGAAAAGATAAACAAAAATTGATAAATCTTTAACCATTCATCAAGAAAAAAGAAAGAGGACCTAAATAAATAAAATCAATAATGAAAGAGGAATGACAACTGACACCACAGAAATCAAAAAGATTATTTTAAAAATACTATGAACAATTATATGCTGACTAATTGGACAATCTGGAAGAAATGAATAAATTCCTAGAAATGTAAAATCTTCCAAGATTGAATCAAGATAATACAGATCTGAACAGATTGATTACTACTATTGAAATTGAATCAGTAATCAAAAAACTCCTCACAAACAAAAGTCCTGGACTAGATGTCTTTACAGGTGAATTTTACCAAACATTGAAGGAAGAATTAACACCTATCCTTCTCAAATTATTCCAGAAAATTCAAGAGACTGGGAAGCTCCCAATCTCATTTTACGAGGCCTTCATTATCCTGATTCCAAAACCAGAGAAAGACATTATAAAAAAAGAAAACTATAGGCCATTATTCCTAATGAACATAAATGCAAAACTCCTCAACAAATTATTAGCAATTAGAATTCAGCAACATTAAAGAAATCATACCCCATGATCAAGTGGAATTTATTCCTGGGATGCAGGGTTGGTTCAATAATTGCAAATCAATTAACATAATACACAAAATAAACAAAATGAAGGCTAAAAATCATATGATTATATCAATTGATGAACAAAAGGCATTAGACAAAATCCAGTATCTGTTTATCATAAAAACTCTCAGCAAAGTATGAACAGAGGGAACATACCTCAAACTCATAGCTAACATCATACTCAATGGTGAGAAGCTAAAATTTTTTCCTTAAGATCAGGAACCAGACAAGGATGTCCACTTTCACCATTTCTAATAATATTGGAAATCCTAGCCACAGCAATCAGACAAGAGAAAGAAATAAAAGAAATCCAAATTGAAAAGGAAGAATTAAAAAGAAAATGTCATTATTTTCTGATGACATAATATTATATAGAGAGAACACTAAAGATTCCATCAAAAAGAAAAACTATTGAAACTGATAAATAAATTCAGTAAAGTAGTAGAATACAAAATTAATATTCAGAAATCAGTTGCATTTGCATACACACATAACAAACTATCAGAAAGAGAAATTAAGAAAACAATACCATTTACAGTTGCATCAAAAAATAAATAAAATACCTAGGAATAAATTTAATCTAGAAGTTAAAAGACCTGTACTCAGAAAATTAAAGACAATGAAAAAAGAAATTAAAAAAAATACAAATAAATGGAAGCATATACCATGATCATGGATAGAAAGAATTAATATTGTTAAAATGTCCACATTTACCCAAAGCAATCTATAGATTCGGTGCAATCCCTATCAAAATAACAATGGCATTTTTCACAGAACTAGAACAAATAATCCTAAAATTTATACAGAACTGCAAAGACACCAAATGGCCACAGCAATCTTGAGAAAGAAGAATAAAGTTGGAGATATCATGCTACCTGATATCAAACTATAGTACAAGGCTATAGTAATCAAAAGAGCATGGTACTGGCATAAAAACAGACATATAGATCAATGGAACGGAACGGAGAGTCCAAAATAAATCCATGCCTATATGGTCAATTAATCTATGACATAGGAGGCAACAATATACAATGAAGTAAAGATAGTTTATTTGATAAGTGGTGGTGAGAAAACTAAACAGATACATGCAAAATAATGAAACTAGACCACCTTCTTACACCATATACATGGATAAACTCAAAATGGATTGAAGACTTAAATATAAGACCCCAAATCATAAAACCATCAGAAGAAAGCACAAGCAGTAAACTCTCTGACACCACTCTTAGTAATATTTTTTTTCTAATATATCTCCTTAGGCAAATGAAATGAGAAAAAATAAACAAATGGGACTATATTAAACTAAAAAGCTTTTGCACAGCAAAAGAAGCCATCAACAAAACAGAAAGACAATCTACTGAATGAGAGAAGATACTCACAAATGGTACATCTAATAAAAGATTAACACCCAAAATTTATTAAAAAAAAAAAAAACTCATACAACTCAATGCCAGAAAAATAAACAATCTAATTTAAAAACGGGCAGAGGACTTGAATAGACATTTCTCCAAAGAGAACATACAGAACAAACACATGATCAATAGACATATGAAAAGATGTTCAATGTCAATAATCATCAGAGAAATGCAAATTCAAACCATAATGAGATGTCACCTCACACCTGTCAGAATGGCTATCATCAATAAGTCAACAAACAAAGTTTGGTGAGGGTGTGAAGAAAGGGGATCCCTTGTGCACTGTTGGTGGGATTGCAAATTAGTACGGCCACTGCTGTGGAAAGCAGTCTCGATATTCCTTAAAAATTTTTAAATAGAGCTACCTTACGACCCAGCATTTCCACTTCTGAGTATTTATCTGAAGGAATCCAAAACACTTATTCAAAAAGATGTATGTACCCATATGTTCATTGCAACATTATTTACAACAGCAAAGATATGGAAGCAACTTAAGCACCCATTACTAAACAATTGATTAAATAAGAGGTGGTAAATATATATAACGTAATATTATTGGCCATGAAAAAAAATGAAATCTTACCATTTGCGACAACATGGATGGACCTATAAAGTATTATGCTAAGTGAAATAAGTCAGAGAAAAACAAATACGATATGATCTCACTTATATCTGAAATCTAAAGAACAAAATAAATGAACAAACCAAACAGAAACAGACTCATAGATAACAGAGAACAAATTAATGGTTGTTAGAAAGGAGGAGTTATGAGGCTGGGTGAAAAAAGTGAAGAGATTAAGAAGTACAAATTGGTAATTACAAAAAGTCACAGGGATGTGAAGTACAACATGGGGAATATAGTCGACAATATTGTAATACCTAGATACAGTGCCACTTGGGTACTAGACTAATCAGGGGATTACTTTATAAACTGTATAAATGTCTAACCACTACGCTGTACACTGAAACTAATATAAAATAATATTAAATGTCAACTCGAATTGAAAAATATAAAATTTAAAAAAAGAAAAGAAACACAACTTGTACCAATGCAAATTTAAAGAAAAAATCAAATAACCTAAACAGATCTCAATTTACATATTCCTGGAAAAAAAATTTATATATATAAACATTACTAGTACTGGAAGCCTCCTGTGTGCCTCTCCCAATTCTCATTCCTCCACCTCCAGAACCTATCCAGAAGTAGCCGCCATCTTAAATTCTGTGTTTTTCATTTCCTGGCATTTCTTTTTTATTTTCTCCTATGTATAGTCCTAATTGGTCTAATTTTAGCTCTATATAAATAGCATGATATTATATGTACTTGTCTTCAACTTTTTTTCTTTATTTAATAGTTTGTTTCTAATACTTATCCATGTGGTTGTCGTTAATTTGTTTTTACTTCAGATGGCATTCCCTTGTATGACTAAATCACAACTTATTTATTTGTTCTTAGTTGTTTGTTAGATAGTGGATTGTTTCTACTTTTGTTTCACTTTGTTTTATTTTGGCTATTATAAGCATTACTGATATAAACACATTTATACATGTCTCCTGGGACATACGTGCATAAGTTTCTCTAGGACAGTGGTTTTTAAACTTATTTACCATGACTCACAGCTAAGAAATATATTTTTACAGCACTTGTACACACACACAGACATATATACACATATCACGCACACATTTATGTAAATTAAAAGTGCTCTCAAACTTTCCACCATTTTTATACAACATTGTACCAAAGGTTCTAGCCAGAACAATTAGTCAAGGAAAATAAACCAAAGGTATCCATATGCGAAGGAAGAATTAAAACAATCTCTGTTTACAAATGAAAAGTTTTGTATAAAAAATCCTAAAGATTAGAGACACACACCAAAAAACCTATTATAGCTAATAAATTCTTCAGCAAGATTTCAAAATACAAGATGAATATGCCAAACTAAATTACATTTCTATACAGTAGCATTTGAACAATTTGAAAGTGAAAGTAATTCTGCTTGCAATAGTATCAAAATAATAGAATACTTAGAAATAAACTAAACCAAAGAAGTATCAAAGTCTACACTGAAAATTACAAAACATTGTTGCTACAAAATTAAAGAGGACCTAAATAAATGAAAGATTTTCCATGTTCACTCATTGGAAGGCCTAATATTGTTAAGATTGCAACAATATTGACCTATAATATTGACCTCATTAAATTGACCTAGAGTCAACATAATCTCTACAAATGCTAGCATTCTTTTGCAAAAATCAACAAGCTGATCCTAAAATTCATATGAAAATGCAAGGCACCCAGACAGTCAAACCACTATTGTTAAAGAAAACTTCTCAATTTCAAAACTTACACAAACCTTCAGTAGAATGGGTGGTACTGTCATAAAGACAGATATATAGAGTTAGAGAATAGCTTGAGAATCCACAATTAAACCCATATATTTATAATCAACTGATTTTCAACAAGGGTGTCAAGACAATACAATGGTGAAAAAATGGTTTTTCAACAATTGGTCCAGGAGTAACTGAATAATCAAATGCAAAAGAATTAAGTAGGACCATATCTCTAACCATATATAAAAATTAACTCAAAGTGGATAAAAGACCTAAATTAAGAGCTAAAACTATAAAAATCTTTGAAGAAAGCATAGGTATAAATCTCCACGAACTTGGACTAGGCAATGGTTTCTTAAATATGACACCCAAAGTACAAAGAATCAAAGAAAAATAAGCAAAATTAGACTTCAAGAAAATCAAAAACTTGCAAAAAACACTCCCAAAAAAAGTAAAAAGGAAACCCATAGAATGGAAGAAAATATTTGAAAATTAAAGATTTTATAAGAATTTCATATCTATAATATATAAAAATCTCTTACAACTCAACAATTAAAAGATAACATGGTTTTTTTAAATGGGCAGTTTTTAAATAGATATTTCTCCAAAGAAAAATAAAAATGGCCAATAAGTACCAGTCATTAAGGAAGTGCAAATCAAAACCAGAGTAAGATACCACTTCATATCTACAAAGATGGCAATAATCTAAAAGACAGTCAATAATAAGTGTTAGTGAAGATATGAAAGAATTAGAAGCTTCATATATTGCTAGTGGGAACGTATAATGGGTGGCTGCCTTAGGTAACAATTTACCAGTTACTTAAAAAGTTAAACATAAAATTGGCATATTATTTAGCAATTTCACTCCTGGATATATGCCTTAAAGAACTGGAAACATGTCAAATTTAGAATGCTATAATACTATACTGGTGGTGTATAAGTCGCTTTTAATTGAATATTTATTAATACGTATACAATATGAAATATGTAAAGTGTAACATCAGCAGCATAAAATGTGAGGCAGAGGGGAGAAGTAAAACTGTAATTTTGTATGTGATTGAAGTTATTATCAACTTAAAATGGACTGTTATAACTATAAGACATTTTATGTAAACTTCATGGTAACCACAGGGGAAAAACCTCTAGATATGCAAAGGAAAGGAAGAAATCTGAGCATAGCATTACAAAAATACTAATAGAGCACAAAGAAATACAGCAAGAGAAGAAAGATAGAACTACAAAATAGTCAGAAAAGAATGAACAAACTTGCAATAGTAAGTCCATACCTATAAATAATTACTTTAAATGTGAATAGATTAAATCCTCCAAAAAAGACACAGAGTAGTCAAATAAACTTAAAAAACAAGATACGACAGTATGCTGCCTACAAGAGATTCATGTTAGCTTTAAGAAATCACAAAAGCTGAAAGTAAAGTGATGAAAAATGATATTCCATATAAATGGTAACTGAAAGAGAGCAGGGGTGACTATACTAATATCAGATAAAATAGACTTTCAGTCAAAATTTGTCACAAGAGTTGAAGAAGGTCATTACGTAAACATAAAGGAGCCAATTCATTTAGAGGACGTAACAATAGTAAATATATATGCACCCAACTTTGGAGCACTATACTATATAAAGCAAACATTAACAGAACTGAAGGAAGAAATAAACAGCAGTACAATGATAATAGAGAATTTTAATACTCCATTTTAGACAATGGATAGATCATCCAGAGAGAAAATCAATAAAAAACAGCAGTTGTGAATAACGCTATAAAACAAATGGATCTAATAGAAATAATACAGAACACCTAACTCAATAGCAGCAGAATACACATTTTTCTCAAGCACACATGGAACATGCTCAATGGATAGATCATATGTCAGAATACAAAACAAGTCTTAAATTTAAGAAGATTAAAATCTTATCAAGTATCTTTTCCAACCACAGTGGTACAAAACTAGAAATCAGTAACAGTAGGAAAATTGAAAAATTCACAAATATGTAGAAATTAACACACTCCAGAACAACCAATGGGTCAAAAAACAAATCCAAATGGAAATCAAAAAGTATTTGAGATAAGTGAAAGTGGAAACGCAACACATGAACAGTTATGGGATTCGGCAAAAGCAGTTCTAAAAAGGAAATTTATAGTGATAAAGGTCTACATTAAGACAAACAAAAAAAGATCTCAGGTAAACAATCTAATTTTACACTTTGAGGAAATAGGAAAAGAAAAACAAATGAAGCCCAAGTTAGCAAGAGGAAGGAAATAAAGGCCAGAGTAGAAATAAATGAAATAGAGATTAGAAAAAAAAAAACCAAAACTGAGAACAAAGAAACTAAGAGTTGCTTTCTTAATAAGATAAAGTAGATGAATCTTTAACTAGACTAACTGTTGTTCCCACCAGCCCCGGAAAGACACACGGACCACCAGAAATCAGTGAGTTATAGGAAACATGCTCTTTATTCAGCCAGCTGGGTCTGCCAGGGGTACGCAGACCCCAAATTAAGCAGCCCCAAAATGTAGAGGTACAGGGTTTTTAAGGCCTAAATCCCATTCCTCATTCTGTCTTAAACACAAAGGTCTATTTTTCTCCTATTCACTACCTGTCAACCTACAGGTCAGGTGTGCAAGCAGAGGTACAGAAGCAGAAAGCTTATTGTTAGAATGTTATGTTCCCATGGGTGATAGCCTATGTTCCCATGGGCAATAGCCGAGCAGTAATTTTCCAGCCAGCACATAACCAAGAAAAAAGAAGAGAATTCAAATAAATAAAATTAGAAATGAAAAAGGAAACATTACAATCAATACTACAGAAATGCAAAGGATTATAAGAGACTGCTATGAAAAATTATATGCCAACAGTTTGGCTAACCTAAAAGAAATGAATAAACCCCTAAAATCATACAGCCTCCCAAGACTGAACCATGCAGAAATAGAAAATATGAACAGACCAATAACGAGTAAAGAAATTGAAGCAATAACCAAAAACTTCCTAACAAGAAAAAGCCCAAGACCAAATGGCTTCATGAGTAAATTTTATCAAACATTCAAAGAAGAATTCAATACCAAGCCTCTAAGCTCTTAAAAAACAAAAACAAAAACAAACAAAAAAAACCATTCAATGGAATATTATGCATTATTAAAAAAGAAGGAAATCCTGTCATTTAGGAAAACGTTCAACTAGAAAACATCATGAAAGAAACCATACACAGAAAAACATATACTGTATGATTTCTCTTAGACGTAAAATCTAAAAAAGTAGAGTTCATAGACCCAGAGAGTAAAAGAGTGGTTGCCAAGAGCTGAGGAGCTGAAGGAAATGAGGAAGTGTTAGAAGATACAACTTTCAATTATAAGATGAATAAGTTCTGAGGATATAATGTACAACATGGTGAATATACTGTGTTATTAATACTGTATTGTATATTTAAAATTTGCTAAGAGAGTATTATATTAAATGTTTTTGCCACATGCACAAAACCCCCCAAACTGGTAACTATATGAGGTGATAGCTGTGTTAATTCACTTGATTGTAGTAATTGTTTCACAAAGTATATGTATATTAAATCATCATGCTGTACACCTTAAAAAACCTGTACACAATGTTCATGGCAGCATCATTCATGATAGCACCAAAAAGGAAACAAGCTAAATACCCATCAATTAATGATAAACAAGAAGTACTTGCACACAATGGAATATGGAATATTACCCAGACATTAAAAGAAATGGAGTACTGACACATGCTACAAAATGAATGGACCTTGAAAACATTATGCTATGCGAAAAATGCCAAACACAAAGGATCACATATCGCATAATTCTATTTATTTAAAATGTCCAAAATAAATAGGGAAAGTAGATGTTTGTAAAGGGCTGGGTGCAGGGGGGAAGGGGAATGAGAGTCACTGCTAATGTGTATGGGTTTTCTTTTGGGGGTGATGTAAATGTTCTGAAATCAGATGGCAATGATAGTAGTATGACCCTATGAATACACTAAACACCACCTAATCACATACTTTAAATTAATGGATTTGATAGTATGTGAATTTTATCTCAATAAAAGTATTTTTAGATGTGTCACAAAACAATACTTGCTACATGAAACATATTCATATTTTCATTCTCCTGTATTCCATTTTTTATGCTATGTCCAATCTCTGTGTTGACTCATGACACCCTCCATTGTTTTCCTGACAATCAACAGCCCATTGTAACTCTAAATCTTGATTGGGATTACATTATAACTCCATATTAATTCGCAGAAAATTTATAGCATTATAATAAAATCTTTCAAATTATGGACAATTCATTTACGTTTTCTTGCATGACTCTCAATAGAAGTTTCTAATATTCTCCATAGAATTTTGGAATATCTTTTTAATATATTCATTCTTAGATATCTAATATGGTATACTATTATAGTAGTATTTTATTTTATTTTGTTATTAGTATATAGCAATTGACTTTTAAATATTGATTTAACATACAAAACCTGAATAACTCTCTTTTGAGATATTATATTTTAGCTATAGACTCTTTTGGATTTTTCAAGAGTATAATCATAAATTCAAATAAGAACAATTTCAATTATTTCTTTCCAGTTCTTGTTCTTCTTATTTATTTTTCTTGCCTTATGCTGGCTGAAATCTCCACTATAATGTTATGCTGACAGTGGGCAATTGCCTCGTTCCTAATCCCTAGGAGACAGCTTTCAATAATTCAACATTAAATATGATGTTTGCTATAGGGTTTTATTATACATCCTTTTTTGAGTTCTATTCCTAATTTGCTAAAATTTTTATCATGAATGGATTTTGAATTTTGTTAACTGTATTTTCTGCATCTTTAGAGATGATAATATGACTTTTCTCCTTTAATCTGTTACTGTGATGACTACATTAACAGATTAAACATGAAATTTTATGATTAGGAATGTATTTGATCAAAGAAATCAACTTGAAGTATAATAAATATTTTCTATGTATTATTAGATTTGTTTTATAATATTTTGTTTTAGATCTTTTTCTTTTATGCTCATGAGTGCGATAGTCCTAATAATTTCACTTCTTATACTATCCTTGTCTAGCTCTATAGCTAAGTTATTTTTATTAATAAACAGAGCATGTTCCTTTTCTAACACAGTCTTGATCTACCAAATCTTATAATAGTTATTTTTTTTTTCAATTTATATTTTGCATTTCTATCTGTTTTCTGTGTATATCTTGGAGGCTATGTAATTAGGTGCATACACATTTACTACTTGCTTATCTTCTAAGAATGTTACAATTTATCATTATATAGGGTTGCTGTTTTTCTCTCGCAATGCTTTTTGAGTGTAAGACTATTTTGTATGTAGATTTAAATTCTTTATTATATTTTTAATATAACCACAGTATTTTCTTTTGATTATTATTTTCATCATCTTTTTTTATCTCTTTATTTTTTACCTTGTTGTATCATTATGTTTTAGGTGAATCTATGGTAAACACTTACTTAGATTTCTTTAATCCAGTCTAATCTCTGCATTATAACTAAAGAGTTTAATCCATTTGCTTGTAATGTAATACTAATATTTAAAATTAATGCCTATCATCTTATTTTGTGCTTTTTATTTGCACTATTTTTTTACTTATTTTTTCACAATTTTAAAATTTATTTTGTTGATTAGGTTTTATATTCTTATTCCATTATTTCTTTTACTAATTTAGAAATTATAGCCTCTGTTTATATTAGTTTTAATGTTACCCTGGAAATCTTCTTAACTTGTATACTTTAAAATTTTAAAGTTAATCACATTTACTCACCTCTGTGCAACACATAGATCTAAGAAAACTTTAACAAATTGAATTTGCAAATATATTCAATGGTATGTTGACTCTGTGGAACTACATTTATTTATATATTTGTGTAATAAATATTTATTGAGCACTTACTCTATGGTAGGAACTACTGTAGGTACTGGGAATACACCAGTTAACAAAAGAAAGTTTATCTTTAATGAATCTAAATTATAGTGGGGGAAACAGACAATCAACAGATACATACTGTAATATGAGTAATAATTTCTGTGAAGAAAAATATATAGGCTGAGGGAGTAGAGAACCACAGGGAACAATGGAGGTGTTATTATACAAAGAGTAGTCAGAGAAGGTAACTCTGAGACAGTAAAATTTGGAGACTGACGAAGTTTTATTAGAGTAATGTGTTTGGATCTGTGAAGGTTCGGTAGGGAAGCCAGTGTGACTACACCAGGGTGAGTGAAGAAAAGAGTGACAGGAAAGTGGTCTGAAGAATAGCCAGAGCCAGATCTTGAAGGGCTATGCAGGCCACAGTACGGGCTTTGGACTTTAACCTGCATTTGAAAGGAGGTCACTGGAGGTTTTCAGCAAAGGAGTGACATGGTCTGATTTAGGATTTTAAAAACTCACTTTAGCTGTCATATGAAGGATCTGTTGTTGGAGGGCAAATGAAACAGGGAGACAAGTTAAGGGCTATTGTTTTGTCCAGGTGAAAGATGACCCTGGCCAGAACTGGAACAGCGGTTCTCAATTTAGCAATCTCTGGAGACATTTTTGGTTGTCACAACTGAGAGGGTGCCACTGGAATTCCATTGGGTAGAGGCCAAGGATGCTGCTAAACATGCTCCAATGCACAGGGCACTCTCCTAACATCACAGAATGATTGGTCCAAAATATCAATAGTGTCTGGGCTGAACTAGCGTGAGAGTCATGAGAAGTGATTGTATTCAAAATATATTATGAAGGTAGAGATGGCAAAATCTATGAATGGACCAGATATTGAGTCAGAAATAAAAAGAGAAGTATGGATGACTCCAAATTTTTGGTTTAATATGAAAGCAGGAAAGAAGGAAATATCATGAATGGAATTGAATAATTTTTTCTAACACTCAACACTAAATGACAGTGTTTTGACTGTGCCCTAAATTATTCTCTAACAGCCAAGCTATCATTTACATGCAAGAGTAACAGATAAACAAGGTAAAACTAACAAATTATATCAAGTTGGTATGTTTTGTGGAAGAAAGATAACTCCAGTCAACCCAAAATAACAACTCAAAAGTTAGAATGATGTGGTTTAAAAACTTACCAGTGAGATATAAAACTTGTAAAACATAGTCATCAAATTATTTATTTTTAATATGGGAATTTTTCATTTAATGTAAAATAGGATCATTTCTTTAAAGAGGAATTTAAAGATATAATTATATCTAAAATCACAGAGTATAACAAGAAAGTTAGAAATTAAAGAAAAATTTTAAAGTGCTAGATTTATAGTATAAGTCTCATTCTTGACCTCAAAAATCAAGAAAACAAATACATGTAAATGGTTTATACGTATTTTTAATGGATATTACCAAAGTAGGATAAAAAATTTTAAATATAATTTCCAACTGAAATCATTAGTCATATATATATAGAAGATACATACATACATACATACATACATACATACATACATACATACATATGTACATAACGAGATGGAAAAAAGTTATATTTCAAAAAGTTGTGACCTCCAAGGGGCTGTTCTGTACAAGGTAGGGGAAGAAGTTGCTTGTTACTGAAGAGAAGAAGGAATAGAAAGACAAATGAGGGATAGAGTAAAATGCCTAATGGCATCCACTCCCCAGTGTAACACCTCCATACAACTTCCCCAAAATTAAACAAAATAGGCTTTGAGCAAGTGGATGTCAGGGAGATACCTAGAAAAAGACTGAGCTTTGCTGCTGGACAAAATGGAATGCAGAACCCGAAGTCAGCAAAGATGGACTCAGTAGTGTGGAAGCAGAGAGAAGTGTGGGGAAGTAAGTCCGGGACACACAGAAATCCTGGGGGTGAAAGAAGACTGCCACATAGCCGTAAAACACGTCCTGGTCCAGTTTAACCACACCTAACTAACAGCTGATATTCATGTTATGTGTATATCTCTTTATTGAAAAGACTGAAAAAATTTACTCTAAGCTCCTGCCACCCAAAAGTGGTTCACAGACCAGCAAGATTACCATCTCCTGGGAGCTTATTAGCTTGTAACAGAGTTTGGGTAACTTTTTTTTCTATTACTGGGATTTTCTGTACCTTTCTTTTTTTCCACAATGAATTAACTTTAGTAATTAGCTATTAAATAGTTATTACTAAAACTTTCAGGTCCAGGACAAGGTGGGCAGACTGACTTTTTCCTGCTTCTCTCTTTACATATAACTAAATACCCTGGAAATAGTTCAACATAGAACTGTGAAAGGAACATAGAAGTTGGAAAGGTGGACTGGCTAGGGGCCACAGAACTGAGAGAAGGACACCATCATGAGTTCCCTGCGTTTTCTTTTCATCTTTCAACCTGGGTGCTGGAGAGAACTGCAGGGTGGAACAAGCAACAGGGAGAGGAGAGGAGAAGAGAGGA
>NW_006433386.1:0-6672 GCF_000325575.1 Pteropus alecto | reverse complement strand
GGTCTCAGATGGAGCTAATCAACTTGGGGTCCATAGCAGGCACCCCTGGAAGCAGCTCAGGAGATATCTGTAAGACTGGGGAAGGGTGAGAATAGAGAGAAATAGAGAGGAGGGGAGGGGAGAGGAGAGGAGAGGAGGGGAGAGGAGAGGAGATAGGAGAGGAGAGGAGAGGAGAGGAGAGGAGAGAGGAGAGGGGAGAGGAGGAGCAGAACCTTTTTTTCTGGTCATAGGACTGGGAAAGAAGAAGCCAAGCAGAGACATAGTGGAGAGACTTATACTTAGTGGCTCTGGTGGCCCAATCTGCCCATATTAACAGCAGAAGCAGAAATTGGAGATGGGGGAGTCTATCCTTCCCATGTCCCACACTCACGGGAAGCGGCAGGCCCCCCACCTCTGCCTCTTTTCCTCACCAGCAGCTGCGTAAACAGCATATTCTGGGTGGACTGCATCTCATGCCCCACATTAGCCAGCAGTAGTGGGCCCTATTCTGCCTAGAGTGTCACTGTCAGCAGAGCCTGGTTGGCAAGATCTAAACAGCAGCAAGAAGGCCCCTTTACTGTTATCAGGGATGCCAGAGGCTCAGTGTCCTCCACGAAGCATTGGAAAGCGACTTGAGGCCAGTGTCTCTCGACCCTACACCCATGGCAGTGAGTTTCCAACCCAGCATCAGAAAGTGAACCAAACTTAGGGTCTCTTGATCCTCCATCCAGTGGAAGTAATGCTCCTAGATCCATGCCTCCTGGTCCTCTACCCAGCAGCAAAAGACAACCTAGGTAGATGCCTCGTTCTCCTGTTGGCACCAACACTGATAAGTCAGAAGTCCACCCTTCCCAGGTAGCCAGAGAACAGGCCAGATGGACAGAGTTTACTCTCCATCCCAAGAGTTGAACACCCCCCATTCTTCACCAAGTGACACCAGGAAGCCCAGGGAAGCACCTTCACTCTCACAGGCAGCTCAGCAGGGACCCATCGAGAACTTAAGTGGAGCCAGAAGAATGAAGCAGACCAGATTGGGACTGCAAGGCTCAGAAGATGAAATTGTCATGGGAACTAAAGCCTACAAAAGTAGACCAGAATCTACACATTAACCTAAATAACATCCACTGCTGTCTCACTTTTCATTTAATCTCCATTTGGCCCCATTTTGCTGTTTGAATAGAGTTTGTGGTGCCATATTTTCTTTTATGTTTATAAGGCAGCATTCTAGCTATACCAAATAACATGACTATTATTTGAAATCATTTGTCTTAATTTGTAGCAGTATCAAGTTTGACCCTACTTTACACCAATTCTCATGAATGGTTCAGCCCAGCATTCCATCATTATAGAGAGTGTCTGTTGAAGTAAATATAAATGTCATTAATTTTTCCAAACTTTATGGCACACTTTGACCAGTTTGTGGCATACTGATTGAGAATTTTTGCCTTTAACATTTAAATTCTGAAATTAGTGTTCAACTTTTCTTCTGCTTGGATTTCCTTTGGTTCTAGTTTGATGAATCTATTTGCCTTAGATTTATATAAAAATTTGCCTTAACCTAATAAAGAAGAGAGATCCTATCCAGTTTAGAAGGTATAAAGAAGAAAATTTAAAAGTCCAAATATAGACATAAAATTTGAGAACGTGATCGTACTTTGACAAATGGAAATTATCCTTTTGAATTCTCTAAGATTGTAATCTCCTGTAAGCAACAATGTAAGCAGGAATATTACCTGTGTATTTAGAATATAATATTCATTATTCTTTGCCTCTAGATACCGACTAGTTGGTGAGTCTTCTACCACATGCATCATCTCAGGCAATACTGTCATCTGGGATAATGAGGTACCTGTTTGTGAGAGTAAGTTGAAATATTCTTTCTGTTACCTTTACCAATAGATTCTAAGTTTCCGCCTGGAGTTATAAAAATCTAAATCGAATTCTTTTTGCACAATCTGTCCTCAGATAGTTGAAAATAGCTGTACCAATCTCAAAAATATCTGTGGGTTTTCCTGGAAACAGTTTCCTTAATTTCTTCCTTATCCTGGGACGTTAATTTTCAGAATGTGGGCACTTAAATGTATAAAAGCCTCCAAACTTTATTTTTACTTTATTTAATTTGGAATTATTTTGATTCTGCCATCCCCAGTATAATAATCATTTTGCTTGGCATATAAGTAAAAATTTTTAAATTGATATTCTCCAAGGATGAATCAACATTCTCATGTACTGAGTAGTCAACAAATCCTCTTGAAAGGCATCATGCACTATAAGCCTCAAAAGTGGGCATGTATTTTAACCCACTTCTCATAAAACACAAAGTTTTGCAAGTTCACTGTAAACTTTTCATTGTAGCATTCTTTATAATAACAAAGTTGTTCAAGTAAACTAAACGCACTACATGTTTCAAAATATGGTTTAGAAATAATATGCTGGAAGGAAAGAAACATGATAAAAATGACTATATAAAATTCTCTCTATGGCCATGTTACCCTGAACAAGCCCGATCCCATCTGATCTCAGAAGCTAAGCAGTGTGTCAGGCCTGGTTAGTACTTGGATGGGAGATCACCTAGGAAATCCAGGTATTGTAAGTGTAAAATATTTTTAAAATAAGGGATTGTAAACTGACAAGATCCTTGCAATCTGTGAAGTCAAGCAAAGGTTGCCTCACCTAAAAAAACAAAAAAACAAAAAATTCTCTGAGAAACATAAAACAGCCATGCAGAATTATAATAAATACATCCATACTTTGGAATATTATTCAGCCATAAAAGAAAGATATCATGAAGAAGCACTTAATGACATACAGAGATGTTTACTGTATACATTTCATGTAAAGAAAAGTCAGATCACATAATATGTATGGTAAGATCTAATTTTATTAAAAGATAATATATCTATAACTATTTCTATAATTTCATCTCTATCTCTAATTCTGTAACCTTTTCTATATCCAAACCTGGTAAATGGCTTTAAGCCTCCTTGGTGAATTAGGAGGCAAACTTACATATATGTTTTGGCTGTGTAGCAGGTACTTCCTCAAGAAGATCCAATCCCCCTTTTATTCAAGCTCCTCTGTGTCTGCAGTCTAGTTCTCAAGTCTTGGAATTGGCCAATGAATAATCACAACTCTTTTGCAGTGTTTCAAGTCAGACTTCTAGTCACTAGACTTAGATCTTATTTGCTTATACAAATCAAATAACACTTTAGTCCACTATTAATCTACTTCACTTCTTGAGACTCCATGATTAATTAACTGATGTCAAAGATCTCTGCAGACAAATCATTCTGATTTCTGTTTTAATAGTCTCTGGCAATTAAGTGCTGCCACTTGGTCTCTGCCATCTTGAGTTCCTTTCATGCCCCTTGAATTCAGGGAACCCAGTTCAATAGCAGTGATTCCCACTGTTATTCCTGGCTTACAGAGAATAGCCATCACAGAGCTCTTCAAAGATGCCGAAACTACTGCACGAATGTATTTCTCAAAGCATTGGGGGAAAGATCGCTCTTTCAACCCCAGTCCCCCGCTCCCATGGACTTAAGGAGTGGATGAACATGTCTGACATAATAACTCTGCTCTCGCATTCTCAGTTTCTAAATCTAAGCCACAGGATTGCTCCCTCTGCTGTACATTAATAAAATGCTGGTGTTTCAATTCCATTATAGGCCACACTCAAACTAACTCTTTTTTTGTTGCATTTTGCACTATTCCACAGGTTATAATTTTTATTCTCCCCACTCCACCCCCTAGTTCCGTCAGGACCTAAATCTGGCCAAGGGACTAGAAAGGATGTAAAGTGGTAGGAGTAGGTTCTAAGGACAACATCCGTCCTTGCAATTTGCATTGTCAGATTTAGTAAATAAGAATACAAGATTCCTGTTAAATTTGAATTTCTGATAAGCAACAAATATTTTTTCAGTATAAATATGTGCCATGCGATTTGCGGATGTACTTATAAATTTGTTGTTATTTTGCTGAAATTCAAATTTAACGGGACTACCCATATTTCCTCTGGCAACCTTATCAGGGAAGCTACCTTCAGCAGAGGTCATTATAGTTTCTTCATGCAGAGAGATACGACCTCCTCAGACAGAGGAGAAAGTGATGCTTCTAGCAAAAGAGGCTCAGCTGAATTTCCAGGTTCAAGGTATTCAACTTCATTTGGATCTGTCTATATATCTCCATTCAGTTTTCAGAGTCCTCTTACAATCAGTGCTACAATTTTAGCGTAAGAAACCCTGTGAAGAAATCGAGACTTCAATTTGCATTGGAATTCAGCCACGAGATTAGATGTTGGATTTGTTTTTCAGGAATCTTGGCTCTATGGCTACAGAACATAAGTGTTTCTTTTAGGGCAGATATAGAAGCTTTTAGATCCAGACTTTGAGCAAGAATTTAAAACTTTGAACTCATGATTTTCATTCTCTTAAGTTCTATGGTACATTTAGAAGGAAACAACCAACGCCTTTATGTGCCTTTCTTAAAATGTTCTAAGACAGCAACCACTTGGTCGCTCAAAGCCTTGCTCCTATTGCTTATGTCTATAGGTGGTAGCTATGATTTTTTGTCCCTGTGATTCAGGGAAGGGCAAATTTCCCCCAAGTGGGCCTGCACCAAGAGAGGGGGTTCTTTGAGCACAAGAAAGAATTTAAACGCACGCCAGAGTTCGAGTCAAAAGAAAAGTTTATTAGAGAAGGGGTAACGCTCCACAGACAGAGCGTGGACTCCTCTCAGAGTCAGAGAGTGAGAGAATCTGAGAAAGACTCAGAGGGACACAGAGAGAGACAGAGACAGTGACAGTGAGAGGGACAGAGTAAGGACACTGAGAGAAATCCCAAGTGTTCAAGTGTTCAGGAATCAAGTTTATATATCATTCTTTAGTTTCTCTGAATTACGGTTTAAAGACTTTGCTTTCCCATCTTCCTTTGATGATATAGACATACATCGTGCAAAGATAAGAATATGTAGCATGATAGCCTGCTGGCAATTCCCAGCCTTTGATCCACAGGTTCCCCATGACTTTAGCTGTAAGGAATGAATGATTTTATCTTGTGTAGGGCAAGACCTAAAGTCTCTGTTTTCTTGTTTTCCCTTCCTGGTGTGGGGAAATGGTCTGTTAGCAATCCCAGCAGAAATATTCCTTTGTTCTGCAGGTTTCCTTGTGGTCTGGCTGTAGGGCTGATCAGCATGTTTCAAGCTCTGAATATAGTTTGATTTAACATTTAAAATGTGTTACCTGCGTGCCATCAACTAATTGTGTGGGATAAATTTTGGTCCAAATATGGAAGCAGAATTACTATCAGTGTTATGAAATAAGAAATTTGTTATGGAGTTAGACCCTATTGTGTGAGGAGCTGCTCTAAAAAGATCAGAAAAATCACTAACCAGGTGCCTGGAAGTTGGTGCTTTCAAGAAGCTAAGCACATCTGGCTGCTGGAGTGGAATGGTGGAGAGGGCTGGTGGAGAAAGCTGTTCAAAGGACTGTTGGCTCTTCATGGCTGCCGCTTCTGTAAGTCTACAGTGACACACCTGAGACTGGTTTGGAATCACTGTAGGTGAGCAGGACCAGCATGTGAGGAGAGCTGGAGGCAAAAATAGGGAGAGTAGCAACAAACTGAAATCCACAGCTGCTCCGCATCTCTCCCCTCGCCACCTCAAACCAAGGATGGCCTTCAGAAGGGATTGGCTGTTTCTTCACTTCTACCTCCCGAATTCTATGCCAATTTCTCAAGCTCTAACCTTAACCTAGAGCCGCACAGGCAAAGTAAGTCTGGGAAACCTAGTGCTGGTTTAGCCTGAATGACATTATATGAAACCACTAGATAATTATCTTTCATTTTCCTCCCTTTCCCTTTCTCCCTCTTTTTTCGTCTCTCCTTCCTCCTTACTTCCTCCTCCCTGCCTCTCCCATTTGCTAAATTTCTATACCTTTTAGAATGAATATTGGTATATTGTATTTTTATTTATATAATTTAGATTTTCAAAATGTTTAACATACAGTAGTCTATAGTTTCATGAATATTCACATATATACAAATATATTCAAATTAAATTTACTACTGTTGTACATCTGTGTTGTCTCTCTTCCCTTACACCTTTTACTTAGCAAGGGTTTTTTAAAAATATTTTTAAAGCTATATTCAGTTAATAACAAAAATGAAAATTAATAAGGCACATGGAAAGAGTAAGGAGAAAACCAAGTGAACTATGATAAAACTCTCTAATCAAAGAGTTATTTACAATGAAAAGAATGTGAACTGAATTAATAAATACAGATGTTTACAGGAAATAATAGAAGTAGAAAAGGCGGAACACAGGCTATTATGCTCACCTAAATTACAACTTTGTAAAAATTAATCTACATGTTAGCAAAGATTAAAAAGAAATAATAAATGTAAAAACACTTACAACTTAGTGACAATGGATTTCTCTCACTAGTTATTTTAATTCATTATTGTTTAAATTGTTGTCCCTTTTCCCAGATATTCTTTGTAAGCCGCCGCCAGCCATTGCCAATGGAGATTTCTTCAACAGAGAGTATTTTCATTATGGAGCAGTGGTGACCTATCGCTGTAAACTTGGACAGAGAGGGAAAAAGCTGTTCGACCTAGTGGGCAAGGCATCGATACACTGCACCAGCAAAGACAACCGAGTCGGCATCTGGAGCGGACCTCCCCCTCAGTGCATCGT
>NW_006433385.1:445929-447524 GCF_000325575.1 Pteropus alecto | reverse complement strand
ACTTGATGACCTATATTCAGGTGTTATTCCCAAAACACACATGAGATGGCAGCAGAGGATAAGGAATAACATTTCATTACCTAAACTCTGGTGCTATTCCCAAAATGCACACGAGATGGCAGCAGAGGATAACGAATTACATTTCGATACCTAAACTCTGGTGCTATTCTCAAAATGCACACGAGATGGCAGCAGAGAATAATTTTTCATGATATGCACTCCTGTATTTTTTTCAAGATGCACAGGAAATGGCAGCGGACAAAACCTTTTTATAACGAAATGTCCTTTGGTGTTATTTTGTAAATTCACATGAGATAGCAGCATGAATAACTTTTTATGACATGTGCTGTGGTGTTAGTCACAAAATGCCCACTGCATGGCTACAGATAAATATTTATAACATATGCCTGAGTGTAATTTTCAAAATGCCCACGAGATGGCAGCAGAAAACAGTTTTTCATAACTTGCACTCCTGTGTTATTCCTAGATGCACACGAAATGACAACGGGAAAAAACCTTTTATAACGATATGCTCTTGGGTTTATTTTCAGAATGCACACAGGATAGCTGGAGAAAGAACTTCCTATGACATGCCCTGTGGTGTTATTCACCAAATGCCCACCAGATGGCAGCAGAAAATAGTTTTTTTATAATGACATACCCTTGCGTGTCATTCTCGAAATGCCCACCAGATGGCAGCACAAAATGAATTTTCAAGAGGCAAACACTCGAGTGTTATTCCTAAGGTGCTCACAAGATGGCAGCAGAGAACAACTTTTATTACTTATGTGTGGTCTTATTCCCAAGATACACTCAAGATGGGGGCGGAAAATAAATTATCATGATGGCATACACTCAGAGTATTCCCCAAATGCCCACCAGATGGCAGCAGAAAATGAATATTCATGACAACCAAAACTCAGGTTATTCCTAAAATGCCCACTAGATGGCAGCAAAGAATAAATTTTATTATTTACACGCTAGTGTAATTCACAAGATGCACTCTAGATAAGGGCAGAAAATAAAATTTTATGATGGCATATACTTGGGTGTTATCCCCAAAATGCCCACTAGATAGCAGTAGAAAATAAATTTTTATGTGATATACACCTCGGTGTTATTTCAAAAAGTGCCCATGAGACGGCAGCAGAGAACAATTTTTCATGACATGCATTCTTGTGTTATTCTCAAGATGCATACAAAATGGCAGGAGACAAAACCTTTTCATCACAGCATGCCCTTAGATTTATTTTCTGAGTGCACATGATATAGCAGTAGAAATAACGTTTTTTTGAATGTGTTATGGTGTTATTCCCAAAATACCCACCAGATGGCAGCAGAAAATGAATAGTCATGATGACAAACACTCACATGTTATTACAAAAATGCCCACCAGAAGCCAGCAGAAAATAACTTTCATGACATGCACTCCTGTGGTTTTTTTCAGGATGCACAGGAAATGGCAGTAAGAGTAACTTTTTATGATGTGCACTCAAATGTTATTTTCAAAAAGCCTACAAGATAACAGCAGAAAAAAGGCTTTTCATGACGACATACACTCAAATGTAATTTTCAAAAACCCCACGAGATGTCAG
>NW_006433385.1:441747-445914 GCF_000325575.1 Pteropus alecto | reverse complement strand
GGAAAAAAATGTTTCATGACCTCAGGTGTTATTCCTGAGATATATACATCTTTTATTCTACTTATTCTTAGGTTTTTAAAGATTTTTTTCGATTGTTATAAATTTTATCCTTTTTAAAATTCAGTTTCTAATGAATTGTTGCTAGTACATAATTATATCATTGACGTTTGAATATTGATGTACCCAGCAACTTTTCTAACCCTCTTATTAATTTCAATGGTTATTCTGCAGTGTTCTATGTAGAAAGCCATATCATCTTACAGAGATAAGTTCTGTTTTTTCATTCCAGACCTTATGCCTTTTCAACTGCACTAGCTAAGACCTCCAGTCAAGTGGTGATTAAAGTATGGACAATGGGCATCTTAATCTCATTCCTGGCCTGAAAGGAGACATTTACAATATTCAGTACTAAGTGTGCTATTATTGGAGGTTTTTCATAGACGCTTTTTATAAAACTGGAAAAGTTTCTTTCTATCCTGAGTTTGCTGAGATTTTTTCATTAGAAGGGCTGTGAATTTTGTCAAGTGGCTTTTATTTATATAATGAATTTGTGCTTTATTCTGTTAATAAAGTAAATTATAGTAATCAATTTTCCCATTAAATTCACCTTGCATTCCTAAGATTACTCCAGCTGAATCGTGATGGATTCTCGTTTTCCTACATTGCTGGATATTGATTTCCACATTTTTGCAATTATTTATTAATGGGCAAGATGGGCTTACATGTTTTCTTTCTCACACTCTAGATGTCCTTGCCATCCCCAACTGTTATCTAGACTAATAATAAATAAATTTGGGGTGTCAAGGTTCTGCTAGCCTCATAAAATGAGTTGGAGAGTTTCCCTCTTTCCATTCTCTAAAAGAGTTGTGTCAGAGGACTCGTCTGTTTCTCGAACGTCTGTTAGCGGTCACCAGGAAAGCCATCTTGGCCTGATGCCTTTTTTCAAGGATGATTTGTAACTTCTGATTCGATGTCTTTCAGTGGTTACAGGATATATTGCATTTCCTATTTTTTCTTCAGTAGGTTGGAGCTGAAAATCTTCATCCTCCCTAGGCCAAAGACCCTCCCCTTCCTCCCCATGGGTCTAAGTTGATACTGGTGGCATGAAAGTTTTCTTCTGCTTCACTCTGAGCTCGGTTCTCTGTGTTCCCTGTGTGGGGCCCTTTTCTGAGGTCAAGTCCGCGAGGTTGCTGGTTAACTCTTTCTCCCATCTGCCCCTCACAGAGACCCTGAAGAAAGTCAGGTAAGGCTGTCAACCTGCGATTTTTTCCAGAGTTTGTGGAGTGGACCAAGACTGTTGAAGGTCCCATAAACAGATAGGAGCTTCCTGGAAAAGTGGTTCATCCAGCTGTACCACCCTCCCCTCCTCCCACTGAGAGGGTCCACAGATTTCCAGGGGTCCAGGCCCAGTAAACTAGCTCCCTGTCCTCCTCCCTCCTTCCTTCTTCTGCCCTGACCGCAACCTCACCATGCAACGCGAAAGCCTCAGGACGCCACTCGCCCTACTTGTAAAAGAGACAAGCATTTCCCTTGTCTTCAGGGCCTGCTGTCACTAAGTCTGGGGAAAACTGGAGTGGATCCTGGCTGAGGGAGCACCATGACCGGATACAGAATGGAAATGAGTGGCACATCCTTTTAGATGGAGCTGCCTCTGAGAAGCTGGTGGAGGGTATTTTATCAGGAGTGGGGAGCAGCTGAAAAGATCCCTGGGCACACGCCCTCCACCCCATGTCATGACGTCCAGGCAACTGCTTTTTCTGAACATCTTTCCCGGATGCCACTCGGTCCAGCGTGGGATCAATGCTCCGAGCAATCCTGTGCTCATGCCGCCATGTCCTCCTGAAAGTAAAACTCAGTTCCCTGTGTTCAGAGCTTGGTGCAAGGGAAAAACAGCCAGAGTCCTCTTGATCATTTCAGTCATTCAGGCAACAAGTGTTTCGCAAACATATCTCGAGGAGAGAAAGTTCCCTTCCAAAGGCTCGCCCTCAAGTTTCTTCTGGGTCGTTCAGCGTGAGAGGGAGACATTTCCGCCCTGCCCCTCTCCTCCTCAGCCAGCGTCCTACGGCCCGCGAGATCTCGGGGCCTTCAGAGGGCCCCGGCCGTCCTGCTCCCTCCTCCAGGTGCCCTCGCTGTTTCCAGCTGGCGTCCAGGCCAGTAATAGGCTGACACGGCCGAGTGGCCAGGACCCAGGCTGAGCTGAGGACCCTCCCGGGCCCGCTACCTGCTCAACTCTTTCATTCTCTGGAGACCACAGTCCAAGAAGGGACACTGCAGGGGCCACCGGAGAAGGAGGGGCATCTGGAGGGAAGGGCGGAGGGACCCAGTGCTTCGCTGTGGCCTGCCCCGACCCTGACGGTCACTGCTGTCAACCGTCTGGGCACAAAGAGTCAGTCACCTTGAAAGGGAGACGCGCTGGCCTTGTGCCGCTCGTGGAGTGACCGCGGACACTCGCTCTGTCCTCCCTGCTCGGGGAAGGCGGCGGGGGCTCACCGAGGACGCGACCTCTCTGCAGCGCAAGCGCCAGTCAGTACCCGAAGCCGCTTTGCTGAGAAGCCTCTGAGCCGATCTGGCTCGTGGCGTCCGGACGTTTCCCTCACTGGCTGCTGATCGATTTACAGCCTGCGGAGAACCGCGCTCTCCTCCCGAGCGAGGGAGTTCGGGAAAGCGGCATCCTCAGGCCTGTTTCAAAGAGAGAAGCAGAGACCGAGGAAATCACCCACCTCCCCAGGCTCCAGGTCCCGTCAGTCCTTGGTTCTTCGCGTGGTCTGAGCCAGACCCCGTCCGCTACACCTCAGCAAGGCAGTGCAGCCTGGGCGCCCACGGCCCTCCGCCCTCCGCGTCGCGGTCAGCACAGCTGTGAAGGGGCCTGAGGTCTCAGGCCTCAGGCCTCAGGCCGGGCTGTGGCCAGCAGCTCGGAGAGAGAAGGTGTCCGAGGAGAGCAGGTCAGGCGGGGCGCGGCTGGGCTGGGCAGGGAGCCAACCACAGCCGTGTTTGGGGTGCTGCGGGTTACACAACTCGATTGTGCCCAGTCCCAACCTGGCTGGCGGCCCGGACTGCAGGCCTGGAGATGCCAAGGCACGCAGGCTGCGGGCAGAGCCGGGAAGCTGCGGCTGGAAGGGCAGAGTGCAGGGGAGGGAGGTGTTTGGAAAGGAGGCTCCTCCCATCTTGGGAGGGGCAGACCGCCCCCCAACAGCTCTTCAAGCGCCCATGTTTTCGAAACTCTCCAGGGTTTCTCAGTCCTCTTCTGGGGCCCAGTGCTGCTCCCCAGGGCTCCCCAGCCGGCAGTTCTCTCACTGACAGCTCAGTTGCCACGAACAGGATGGTTGGGGTGCGGGGCAGTGGAGGGGGGCAGGCAGCAAAGTGGGTGTGCGGCCTGGGAAGCGGCGGGCCCAGGCAGCTGGACACCAGGCCGCAGGAAGAGGCCACACCTGCCCCTGTCCGCTGCAGCCAGGATGGGTCCGAGGCGGCTCGGACGGGTCTGTGGGTGCAGCGGGCCACGGCCGGCCGGGAGAGGAGGCAGGTGGCCGGGCACCTCTCGCAAGAGCAGGGGCGAGCGCCCAGGACCCACCTCCGGGTGGAGAACGGGAGCCATGGCTTCAAGAGGGGACGTGGTGAGCGCAGGTTTGGGGCGATGACGGAGGCCGGCTGCAGAAAGGGCTCTGCCGAGCTCCCCTGGGAACTGGGGGCTCCCCGTCCCCTGAGGGGGCCTCTCCAGGGAAGACAGAAATCGTCTACAGCTTCATTTCGTCACCCCGGCTCCGCTGCCGTGGGGACGCGCGTGGACAGCCTACCGCGGAGGCCACGACCTCCTAGGATTCCGAACCTGGAGGCCTAAGTCAGCCTCGCAAGCACGGGGCCACCCGGTGTCACGACGACTTTGCTCTGCTCGCCCTCCTGCTGCCTGCGCCCCACTGGACCCCAGTTTGAAAACCTTCTGTCTGTCGGAGGATGGAACCTTGGTTCTCAAAGGTAGCACCCAGTCCCCGGAGGCTGACAGAAGCGAAGTGGGGGTCCTGGGTCTCCCCGACTGGTTGGGCGCAGGGGCCCGAAAGGTGGTCAGAGGCCCGCCTCACGTCCCACCAAGGACCCCAGGACCCGGACCCCATAGAGGGAGTGGCGGGCCGAGGGCCCCTCTGAGTCGCAGCTGCTCGACGGTGGGTCTTTGGC
>NW_006433385.1:437046-440007 GCF_000325575.1 Pteropus alecto | reverse complement strand
CTTTCCCTTTTTACTACCTATCAGAACTCACAGCAAAGCCCCTCTGGGGGACCCGCTCCAGGGCTGGAAGGAGAATGGGAGCATCGGGGGGTGCCAACCCCGGAGGACTTCCTGGAGTGGGCAGGGTTGGAGCGGGGCTTTAAAGGGAGGCAAGGCATGGCCGCAATCGCTCCCGCTTCTTGAGTGAGCGCTAAGCGTCGGGCACCCTTTCAGGCCGCTGTCACGTGTCCCCTCACACGGCACCGAGATACGTTTACCTACATTTTACAGACGAGATAACAGACTCGGGCTATCGCCTGTGCGGAGCGCCCGGCAGGCGGTGAGGGCCAGGCTGGGGGACCAGGAATGTCTGGCTCCAAAGCACATGCCTGGCCGTGGGACCTGCCTGACCGGGAGGAAGGGCCCTGGCCTGCTCTGAGGTGTGACTCAGGCAGAAGGCTCCCTTGAACGAGCAGCCTGGGGGCACGGGGAGGCCCGTCCGCAGCTCCCGGACCTCCCTTCAAGCTCGGAAAAGACAAGGGCACCAGGAGGCGGGTGCTTCGTCCCGGCCGGCCCTCCGCGTCAGCCGCGTCACAGCACTGGGGGCACGGCGGGGCGGAGCGGGGGGCTGAGGCACGTGGGGGCTGCACCGTGTGGTCACACAGTCTCGGGGACGATGTGGACGGCGTCGGAACCAAGGTGGGGTCTCAGGGCCGCACCCCGGGATGAAGAGGGGCAGGAAGAGCCTGCTCTGAGCAGCCAGACGTGGGGCCCTGTGTGCGGGGGGCTGTGTTAGGGGGCGTGTCGGGTCTCAGGGGCCTGCTGTCCCTGCCCCTGGGAACAGCGCGGTCCCCTCATGCACACTCTGACACTCTGACCCAGCCCTGGCCTCGGGACGTCCCTGCCAGGTGCAGACCTGCAGAGCAGGCAGCTGGTGGGGGCCGTGCCATGGGCCCCAGGCTCAGATGGCTTCTGGGTCACCTCCTGTGGTCGGGGCTGCCCCTCCCTCTCACGAGGGCCATCAGAGACGTGCTCGCTGCTTTTTTCCTCAGTCTCCCTCCCTGGACCCCGCGTGGGGTCACAGCTCTGAGACCCGTGCTCAGCTCTGGTGTGCCGGCAGGTGGCGGGGGCGCGGGCAGAGGGCCTGGCCGTCGGCATAAGACGTGGTCAGCTCACACTGCAGGTGAGTGAGATGCCCAGCGACCCCAGCCCAGCACGAAGGGTTTCTCCCAACCCCCTTCCCCTGGCCTCCTTGTCAAAGGCTCTGTTAGACCAGCTCGGCCACCCAGCAGCCAAACGTTTTACGAGAAGCCACAGCCACACTGACACCCCGCAGAGCCCAGGGACTCCACCGTCTCCCCCTCCCCTAATTCTGCGGCTGCTCAGTGGAGTGCAGAGCCTCGCTGCCTGTGGCTCCAGCCCAGCTCTGCCGCCCGCGGGACCTCTGGGCTGCCTCCCCCATCACGTCCAGATTGCTCTCTCCTAGAGCTTGTAGAAGGCGAGGCCATCGGGCCTCTGCCAGGACCCAGGGTGTCCCAGGAGGAGCCAGCACCCTCAGGTGCATCTGCCATGGACTTTAGCCAGGGGCGTGGACAGGCGTCCAGATTCGGGGACCCCTGGCCCTGACCTCTTGACGCAGCCTCTTCTGCTCCAAAGGCCGGCGAGTGGGGAAGGACCCGGTCCTGACTCTTCATCTGCTCCGACCGAGAGAGGCCCCGGGTGGGGGTCCGTGACTCCACACACAGACCGGACACCAGTGTCAATCGCGCACCTCTCTGCTTCCCAGGGTGGGGGCCTTTGCAGGCCGGAGAGCTGTCCCCCGCCTCCCCCCCCAGGGGCTCCCCGCCTGGAAGGGGCCTTTCCCGTTCCCATGGCCACATCAGCCTCTGTCCTGCCCGTCCTTCCCCTCGGCCCTCGACCCAGCAGAGGCCTGGGCTCCTCTGCTCAGGCCAGCCTGGGACACCTGGTGGTGGGGGTGGCATGGTGGGACACGCCTTGTACCCAAAGAGAGTCAAGATGCACACCCCAAGACAGAGAGGGTTTCCCTGTGAACTCCCTGCTGGTCAGGCTGTCTGTGACGTGGCCTAGTGGTTTGCGACACTAGTTTGAGATGCAAGGAATGAAACACTGTTGGACACCCCGAAATCTGAACCAGCTGGAGCCAGGCAGATGCGACCGCTCCCGAGTCACGGCCTGGGATATGCTGACCTGGCCAGATATCAGGGGTGCCTGACGTCTCGCTGCTGGCCTGGGACCAAACGTTCCCTACCCCCGACCACTGCCTACCCCACACAGAGGTCCTTGAAACCCTCCAGGGCCGCCAACACCTCCCACCCCTCGCCCCCGAGGCCACTCTCCCCCAAGCCAGGGTGACTCAGGGACCCGCACTTAGTCATGGTCACTTATAGCTGCAGACTCAGAGTCCAGGCATAGGGATCGGGTCTCTAGGGCCCGGCCCTGCCCGCAGGACACTGAGTCACCTGGCAGAGCCTCAGGCTCAGGCAGAACAGGAGGCTCCCGGCCCCTCCCCAAGGACGGCCAGGGGCGAGAGGCAGCCACAGGGCTGAGGGCCCTAAATAAATTACGTGGATGTCTATTTATATCTTTTTTTCATGTATTTTTATTTTTAAGTTGTGGGATATATGGTACATGCTGAACTGTGCCTCAAATGTATTCTTTAAGTGTAAAGAATGACTGTACAGTGACAGCTTGGCCGACCCCCACCCAGGACAGGGAGCCAGGAGCCCACCCAGGGGTGACCGCCACGCTCTGCTTGTCTCCGTGGCCTCAGCCCCTGGAGGAGACCCCGTTGGGCAGGATGACGGCATGTGCAGAACCCCCAGGCCCTGGTGCACCCAGCTCCTCCCCTACACTGGCCCCCATCGCGTACTGCTGGTCACGCAGGGTCAGAGGCGTGTTGCAGCCAGAGGCGGACGCGTTTCCGGCCTTCCCGAGGCGCCGCGCCCCTGCCTCCCCCGTGTG
>NW_006433385.1:417912-436982 GCF_000325575.1 Pteropus alecto | reverse complement strand
TCCCATGCCTCCGACTTCATCCCTGCCCCCGCTCCCCGGGCTGGGAGTCTGTCGTCCTGCCCCGTGACAGGCCCACAGCTCCCGGGCCACCACCCCCAGCAGAGGGCCCAGGGCTTCGGGCCCCTGCCGGGTCTGCGTGGGAGGCTTCCTCGGCCCCCCCCCGGCCTCCCAGGTCTCCGTCTCTAGGACCCTGCAGTGCGTATGCTGGGGGACAGCCCCAGGGGAGGTGGGGGCAGGGGGAAGGCTGGGGCTGCTCCCCCAGACGGTGGTTTCCGCTGTCTGCACCCCAGCCTGAGGAGCCCTGGGCGCAAGTGGCCCCATATAGGCCAGCGCAGCTTGATCCGGTTCGTTCCGCAGAGGGAGCTGCCATGCGCAGCCCTGACCCCTGGCATAGGCCCCGGCCGTGTCCCGTCTCACCCGTCTGTGCCTTCCCCTCGCCTGGGCACCAGCGCCCTGGCCACGGAAGGCCAAGCGGGTGATGGATGAGGGACCCTTGAGGTCCCTCCCCAGAGCTATTCCCGGCCTCACGGCCTCACGCCTCCCGCCCAGCCCCACAGCTGGGATCCTCGGCTGGGGGCGGGGCAGCCCCTGCCTATAAAAGCCCCGGCTCCTGGAAGCCCAGACCCTCCATGCGACCTCTGCACGCTGCAGCCCGTGACCCCTGCCAGAGCAGCCATGACGGGAAAGGCCACCTCGGAGGTCACTGAGGAGCATGCCTCCGAGCCCCCAGAGGAGCCCGCACAGCCCTCGGAGGAGGAAGTCACCGCACCAGAGGCCCCTGTGGCTGCCCCTCAGGCACCTGCCCCCACGGCGGCCGAGCCTGCGCCTCCCAGCGAAGGTGTCGTGCCTCAGCCGTCTCCCCTCCTCAGATGTGCCCAGTGCCCCCCAGCTGCTGACGGTGCAGGACGTGAGTGACCGGGCAGTGACAGTGAGCTGGGAGCCCCCGGAGAGGCTGGGGCGGCCGGGGCTGCGGGGCTACGTGCTGGAGCTGCGCCGGGAGGGAGGTGAGCCGGGCCCCGCCAGCGCCGGTCCGGAGGAGATGGGGCGTGCGCAGGGGGCCGCCCCAGTGACCTCGGCTGCAGCCCCAGAACAGGAGGGTGGAGACGCTGGGCGCACAGGAGGCGGGGAGCGGAGAAGCTGAGGGGTGCGGGGCAGAGCAAGAGGGGGTGAGGGGTCCCCGGCCAACTTCCTGTTGCCGCCTCCGTGCTGCTGCTTCAGCTGCCCTCGGCCTCCGCACCTGCCTGCCGCACGGCTTGGTGACCGTGTCCCCTGCTCCGGACACCACTCCGCGGTGCCGTGTCAGGTGTCTGCGGCCATCTGAGAATGAGGGGTCCGGGGAGGGGAGTTGGGGGCCCACAGAGGGGGCTCACGCATCGGATCAGCGTGTGCCTGTGCCCCCACCCAGCCTCAGAGTGGGTGCCTGTGAACGCCCGGCCCGCGATGGTGACCCAGCAGACGGTGCGGAACCTGGCCCTGGGCGACAAGCTCTTCCTGCGTGTGGCAGCCGTGAGCCTGGCTGGCGCTGGCCCGCCAGCTGTGCTGGACCAGCTCGTCCACATCCAGGAGGCCGTAGGTAAAGCCCTGCTCCCAGCCCTCCGGGCACCGTGTCCGATGGACAGAGAAGCAAGCTGGGGCCGTCGCTACCCCATGCTCCTCACACGGTCAGGCTGCGTCCTGCCACCATCCGGCCATAAAGTTCCAGGTCCCTCAGCGGCAAGGGGCCGCGGGAGGTCCAGAGGTCATGCCCCTGAGGGGTCCACCCCAAGCCTTGGCAGAGGGCTTCCTGGCCCCCAGAACGAACACGCCAGGCCCCGGTGGGAGGAGGCCGAGGGCCGCGAAGGCATCTCCACCCACGGGGGGCAGTGCCCAGCTGTTGCTAAGTTCCTGTTTGTAGGGGCATTAGCCTCGGGCCTGCCCTCGCTCCCTCCCACAGCCGGTCCGATTTCAGCGGGAGGCGGGGAGCGGAGAAGCTGAGTTGATGGCAGTGAGTCACCCGGTCTGATCCAAGGTCCCTGGGGACAGCCCAGGGCCCCAGGTGAAGAGAGACGCAGGCCAGCAGGTGGCCTGAGGCCTTCTCTACCTTTCTCTTTGCCCACCCCAACCCTGCCCCCCGCAGGGGGGGCCCCCACAGTCTGGACAAGGCCTCCAGAAAGGGGTTTCGTGGCCGCAGGAGGGCCATGCTTAGATTCGAAGGTGCACGTCTCAGCCCCAGGACCTGAGAAATGTGGGCCTTGGGGAGTTTGGACTCGTAGGCTGTCACAGCCGATCCGAGGAGCCGGGGACCCTGAAGGCGCCTGGAGAGTCCTGGGCCTTCCCCCAGGACCCCAGGGCCTGACTCTGGGCCCGGCCTCTACCCCGAAGCCCAGCCTTGACGGCCACACTCAGTACCCGTCACTCCATCAGAATCCCTCTGGCAGGACAGAAGGGGAGTTCCTGGAGAGAGGGGCCAGCGCCGTGAGCAAACGGGACAGCCGGGCCCTCCTCATGGGCAGGGTGGGGCCATCCAGTATCCTCGGCCGCTCAGCTGTCCCTTCCCGGACACCTGCAGCTGCCGAGCGTTCCAGGCCTGACGCACCCCCAGCCAAGCGCCCACACAGCCGACCCACGGAGACACAGTGTTCCTTCTCACTGTGTCCTCCCCTCCGCCCTGCAGGCCACCAACTGCTGCCACCTGTTTGCCACTGAGAAGCCTCAGTCGCCACCACTGCGTCCCCTCTGAGGGACAGGCGAAGCTGTGGCAGTTTCCCTTGATGGCTTTAGGGGTGGCGTCTTTTAGGTGACAGCCAGGAATGTGGCTCCCTGCCCCAGTGTGGGGCTGAAGCCAGATTTTAGGAAGGGTTTCCCAGCCGTGAGGCTGAGGGGGGTGCGTGGGTGACAGAGGAGGAAAGGTGTCTGCTGTGGTGTCAAGTGGCGGGCAAAGGCCCTAACCCTCCCTCGTGGCCTGGACACAGGCCATGGGCTGGTGGGTCTCCCTGGGGCCCCTCGGAAGGCCCTGGGCTCGTGTGGGGCGGCGGGGTGCTGGATTAGGGAATGCAGGGCAGCAGAGGGCTCCCCAACCCCTGGTGCCCAAGAACCCCACATGGAAGAAGCCCAGGGAATGCCCAGATGCTCACCAGTACCCCCTCCTGGCACCTCCTGGTTCCCAGCTCCCCCCCACACCATCTCGAGAACCATCTCCATCTTCTCCGCAAGGGCGCACCCAGCAGCCCACCGATCAGCGTCCCCACTGCGCGCTGAGCCTGGGTCTCGCTTTCATGCAGAGGCCCCCAGGATCCGCGTCCCCGGCCACCTCCGTCAGACCTACATCCGCCAGGTGGGAGAACAGGTCAACCTGCAGGTCCCCTTCCAGGTGCGTGCCTCCGGCTTGGGTGGCGATCAGAACCCCATCCGAGGGGCCAGAGGAGCCCAGGGAGTGCCAGGGGCCCCGGGGCCCGGCCCAGGACACAGTCACGGCCAGACCCGCCTCTGGACGCCCCGCTGCAGCCTGGGACACAGGGCTGGCCGGGCGTCTGGAGGGTGGGGATCTGGGCAGCACCCGTGGCTCCAGCCTCTGCTGCTCCTCCTGGGCAGGTGGGGGTGGGTGGCTCCCCCAGACACAGCCTGAGGTCACCTCCCTCCCAGGGGAGCCCCAAGCCCCACGCCTCGTGGACCCACAACGGCCATGCGCTGGACGGCCAGCGAGTGAGCGTGCGCTCTGGGGACCGGGACTCCATCCTCTTCATCCGTTCGGCCCAGCGCTCAGACTCAGGCCGCTACGAGCTCACCGTGAGCCTGAAAGGCCTGGAGGCGAAGGCGGCCATCGACGTCCTGGTCATTGGTAGGGGCCGGGAGGCTGCACACCGGAGGCCAGAGCCCCCTGCCTCCTACCCCGGAGCTCCTGGGGTCAGGCCAGGGGCGAGGCCAGGGGGTGCAGTGGGAGCACCTTGGGCGTGGGGCGTCGTGGCGAGCCCACCCTCCTCGTCACCCCCAAACTCTGGTCCTGCAGAGAAACCAGGGCCCCCCAGCAGCATCCGGCTACTGGACGTCTGGGGCTGCAACGCGGCCCTGCAGTGGGTGCCACCCCAGGACACGGGCAACGCAGAGCTCCTGGGGTACACGGTGCAGAAGGCCGACAGGAGGACCGGGGTGAGGCCGCCTGCCGGGAGTCCCGGGCCTGATTCTGGTGTCCCTACCGCTAGCCGGCCAGACTCTCGTGTGGCCTTTGGTTCCTCCCAACGACCAAAGAGGGGAGGGTCTCAGACTCCAGGTGGCACTTGTGGAAACGTCACATGTGTGGAAATCACTGGGAATCTCGCTAAAATGCAGATTCTAACTAAATAGGCTTGGAGTGGGGCTGAGACCCTGAACTTCCAAGGAGCCCCCACGTGACCCCGAGTTTGTAGGTCCTCGGTCCCCAGTGCGAGGCTCTGGCATTCTCTGAGGACCTCGGAGAGGTCGACCGAATGAAACGGGGCCCCGTCTTCCAATTCAAAGTCCCTCAGGCTCGAGGCTGAACAGTTCAGCCTCCCAGGAACAGGGCACAGACGGGCCTCTGGGGGTGGCAGGGTGGCAGGTGCGGTGACCTTGCTGCCCGCAGCAATGGTTCACGGTGCTGGAGCGCTGTCGCCCGACCACCTGCACCGTCTCCGACCTCGTCGTGGGCAACGCGTACTCCTTCCGGGTCTTTTCGGAAAACCTGTGTGGACTCAGCACCTCGGCCGCCGTCACCAAGGAGCTGGCGCACATCCGGAAGGCAGGTGGGTCTGGGCCGGGCCCACCTCCGCCCCCTCCTCCTCTGCGTGTCAGCCGCCCTCCCCGCGGGGTCCCTGAGCACCTCCCCGTCCACAGCCACGCAGCTTTGGAGCCACGTGGGGCCCGACTCGACAAACACGTCGAGCAGACCCCTGCCAATAACTGCTCCCTCGGGAGGCCGTGCGTTTATCCTAAAGATGCCATGTGGCTGCTAACATCACGGCGGTCACTGGCTCTCATGGGCAGTGTCCCCAGGGAGCCAGCCTGCAGGGCAGTGTGTACGGACGGTGGACGGCGGACTGTGGCCAGTTTGCCGAACACACAGACCTCCGGCCCTCGTGTGACACCACAGAGATGGACAAGCGAGATACGGTGTTTGCTGTCTCCACTCGGGGCGCATCCCCCTGCGTCCCATGTGACGTCCCAGCCCGTCCTCCCCGTCACCCTGCCTCCCTGCACAGCCACACTCTGGAAGCCACGCTCTCCGAGCTGCACAGAACGAGGAAGAAACGTGTGCTCGAAGGGGCAGAAGTGAAGTGTGGTGTCGCTGGGCTTGGCCTCCACCCTCAGCCAAGACCACTGGTCTCCCCGCCCGCTCTGTGCCCCCTCCCGACCCAGCAGGAGGGGCTCGCTGAGACACCCGCTGAGTGCCCACGGTCTGGCCACGCCCGGCTCCCCAGGGACGCCGCAGCCTGGGGTCCACAGGAGGGAGCAGGACAGGCGGGTCACCCGCCACCCTCGGGGCGTCCAGATAGCCACAGGCATCATGCGACCTTGCACCCCAGTCACCCACCCAGGGCCTTATTTCCCCATCTGTCAAGTGGGGTGACGAGCTCACCCTGCAGAGATTGTGTCAGATCAAGTGAGAGGCCTGAGTGGCAGCTACAGCGATTTGTGTAGGAAAAGAGGTGAGGTCTCTTCCTGTAACCTCGCATTCAGCACGTTTTCTCCCCAAATCCAGGGATTATTGCCAAACCTCGAGGATTTGTTAAGAGAGACTTCTCGGAAGCCCCGCTGTTCACCCAGCCCCTGGCCGACCGCACCTCCACCGCGGGCTACAGCACACAGCTCTCCTGCAGCGTGCGCGCCTCACCCAAGGTGAGCAGGGGGCTGCGGGCTCACACCAGGCCTCCTGGCCTCCTTGGGGAGCCCCGCCCCGGTCCACAGCCTCCCCAGCACTCCCGTGACCATGCTCCCCCAGCCCAAGATCATCTGGATGAAGAACCAGGTAGACCTGCAGGGCAACCCCAAGTACCGCACCCTCTCGGAGCAAGGCGTCTGCACCCTGGAGATCCGGAAGCCCAGCCCCTTCGATTCCGGTGTCTACACCTGCAAGGCCATCAACGCTCTGGGGGAGGCGTCTGTGGACTGCCGGCTGGAGGTCAAAGGTGAAGTTTGAGGAGGGTCAGCAAGGCCATCTCTCCTCTGTGCTGGACGAGGCTGAGTGCTGAACCTCAGGGCGAGTCAGAGGTGTAGAGGTCAAGGTCAGACGGCCAGAAGGACTTTCCATGCGGGAGGGTGGCCTGATGGGGCATGGGGTTTGCAGGGCCTGCCTGGGGTGGTCCTGTGGCTCTCCCACCCCCTCAGCTCTCCCACCTCCCCCCCAGCTCTAACCTGTGGGCTCCTCTCCCAGCCTCAGCCACACACTGAAGAGCCGCTGGAGGCAGCTGTGACGGGAGGGAGGTAAGCGGCTGGGCCCACTGCCCGCACTGCCTCTGGGCAGGGGCTGGACCAGGGCCGGGGCAAAAGGAGAGGGCAGCGGTGAGCTCCGGGTACAGACCTGCAGCCACACACAGCCACACACAGCCCCACGGGGGTCCCAGAGACACCGGAGCAGCGCGGCTGGCAGGGCTCTGCGGCTGGGGCCTGGACAGCAGGGACTCAGAGGATGGTCTAGTCCTGGCTCTGAGGGACCAGGGCGTTCTCTGTTTGCTCATCAGAAAAGTAGAGACAACCACCTGTGCCTGCCTGCCCTGCACAGGTCACTCTGAGGCTCTGGACAGTGAGGAGGTGGGCAGAGCTCGGACCCAGGCTTCGAGCCCGAGAGATGGAAGTCTGGGGAGGGGACGGGCGCTGCCTTCCCACCTCTGCCCAACACCTGGGGCTCGTCAAGCGTGCTCTCCGCCAGGTGCTGCAGACCTGAGGGCTCAGGGCCACCAGGCCCACCAGGACCAGAATCAGCTCCCCAGATGTCCCAGGCCCCCGTCTCCATAGCAATGGCGGATGGCTCTGCTCCCAGCCCCGGCCTGGCTTCCTGGGCACAGGGCCCTGGGAGGCGGAGACGGGCAGGTCCTGCAGAGGGGGGCGGGGCAGTCAAATAAAACTGTGTGGTGTGACGGTGCCTGGTCTCCGTGACAGTGCGCGCCTTCGGGACAGGTCCCCGCCCAGGACACCGCCAGGGGGAAGATGCCAGGGGTTTTCAGGCGGTCGCTTTCACGTTCAGAACGTGCTGCCCCAGCGTGGTGACTGAGAACACGGACACACCCGGCCTGGAGCCTCGAGCTCCGAGGCCCTCTCCCCCTCCCCCACCGCGGCTCCCTTCTGCCTGGGTGGTCCTCGCCCTCTGACCCAGCGGGGTGGGCAGCCAGCAGTGTGCGCTCCGCGAGGCTTCGCGGCCCTTTATTAGTCAGGTGGCTTCCCAGGGCACAAGGCACCACCGAGAAGGGACAGGGCCTGGAGTCGCTAGTGACACTCAGAGCCCGCCCCCCCCTCCCCACAGGGGGCAGACCCTCCCCCGCTGTCCCAAAGCCCCTGGAAACTGGGCTAAATGCCAGGGTACTGAGGACATTTAAACGCCAGGGAGACTTTCCTGCCCACGCTCTCAGGAGGGTGGTCTCTGCCTCGCTCCAGCCTGTCGCCTGTCACCCCAGGAGTGCCCACCGTCTGCCCACTTTCTCTCGTCCACACCCCCTCCCCCAAGGCAGGCAGGGTGCTCCCAACGGCTGGCATGTCTTCATCAGGCCAGAAGCAGCTGACATGGTGTCACCTGGGAGACTCCAGGCCTTTCTGCGGGACCTGGGGGAGCTGGCGGCCCAGGTGACAGGTAGCTGCACTCCAGGCTTCTCCTCGGGATGCTCAGTGCTGCCACCTGATGGCCCGCACCTGCCACTGCACGTTGGCTCTGGGCCCAGCCCCACCAGAGTCCAAAGGAAATGACTTCCGCACCCCCTTTCTGCTGCCCCCAAGTCTAGTCCTGGGCTCTCCAGGGCAACGAGAGCAGGAGCCTGGCACCCAGCATGGCCGGGCACTGGGTCCTGGGGAGTGGGGGCGAATCCCTTTGAGTCCTGACCCTTCGGCAGCTGCAGCCGCCTCTGCCTGCGGGAGGGAGAGCTCAAGGCAAAGGGCCCAGCCCCGCCCCTCTGCGCCATCCTGCCCCCGCGCCAGCACGGCCGGGCCAGCCGCGCCCTGCCCAAAAGGCCCCGCCTCTCCTCGTCTCCCCAGGCCCTGCCTGGCCGGAAGCTGAGGCCAGGCCAGTGGGGAGGTCAAGCCACAGTCCGACCCATGGACCGCCCCCCAAGTCTCCTCCAGGGCCCAGGGGTGCAGGGCGCCCACACCCCACGGCCCGGCCGGGAAAGGCTCACGGAGACGAGTGGGACGGGGGAGGAGAGGACCGGCCCGAGATGCTCTGGACGAGGGCGGGCGGGGGCAGCGAAGTCTAGTCGTCCGGCCTCTCTTCCGGGGGGCCCTCCTCCGCTGGGGGTGCCAGCCGGCAGCGGAAGTGGTCGTTAAAAATCTTCAGGAAGGTGGCCCGGAACTTCTGGATGCGGAAGGCGTAGACGATGGGGTTCATGGCGGAGTTGCCGTGCGTGAGGAAGATGGCGACGTAGGTGAGGGTGCTGGGCTTGCGGCAGGCGGGGCAGAACAGGGTGACGCAGTTGAGGATGTGCAGCGGCAGCCAGCTGAGGGCGAACAGCAGGAGCACCAGGGCCAGCGACTTGGCGATGCCCAGCTCCTTCCCGTAGTACTTGTGCGGGTCGCCCGAGGAGGCCGACGCCTTCTTGCTGAGCTGCTTGCGGATGAGGTAGAAGACCTCCAGGTAGACCAGGGCCATGAGCAGCAGCGGGGGCAGCACCCAGGCGAAGAAGTTGAAGTAGACCATGTACTCCATGCTGATCACCTTCTCGAACTCGCAGTGGATCACGGGCTCGCCCACGCTGCCGTTGGCCGCCCAGGCCCGCTCCACCTCACGCAGGTTGTTCCAGCCGAACATGGGCGTGAGGCCCACCACGAAGGACAGGGCCCAGCAGCCCGCGATGGCCGCCGCGGCCCTCCGGGGAGTCACCACCGTCTTGTACCTGGGGAGGAGGCAGAGTGTGAGGCTCGGCCCGGCCAGGGCGCCGTGAGTGGCTGGAGCGCCTCGTTTTCGGGATCTAAGATTCAGGCCAGAGCGTGCAAGGCGCTGGCTCTTTGCCCCTGCAGACAGTGGAGACCTGGTTAATGGCAAAGATCGCAGTGGAGGGCAAAGGGCACCCTTCAGGCGTTTTAATAAGATGACCAAGGTGCAATTCGCTCACGTGCACTTGGCACACCCCCACCAGGAGTGGCCTCTTGGGGCAGGAAGGCCCTGGCAGATGGAGGGATGTAGGTGCAGTGTGGTCCGTGACCACCCAAGGCCACATGGAAGGTGGCAGGCTGTCCTGTGCCTCCTGACGCGTCCGCCTGACCAGAGCAGCCCTGTGAGGGACGAACCACTCCCCCGTGGGCACCTGACGTGACTGTCCGAAAGCCCTCGCCAGCCCTTCTATGGCTGTTGCCTTCGTCTCCCGCCTGCGCCTCCCCCCCCTCCCCCTTCCGCTCGGCACAGGGCTCCCTGGAGCGGCCGATCTCGGGAGCCAGCTCTGCCCACCAAGCCAACGGGGAACTGTGCTCAGGAAAGAAAACGGACGTCCACCGAGCAGTCCGGGCTCCGAGGGCCTGGCCTCCATGCGGGGGCACGGCGCAGGCGGGGCCTTCGCAAAGCGGACGCCGAGTCTCTCTGTGCCGGGAATGAGGGTGGACACCGATCACACGGAAGTGAGGGAGTGAGTCAACAGGACAGCCTTAGGCCGTGACGTGCCCTGGGAAGGGACATAAGGGGTGATTAAGGGCCAAGGGCTACCCAGCTCTATACACGTCACGACACACACTGAACACGAAACGTTTGCGGGAGACGAAAACTGACCGACTGCCCACCCGCACTGAGGGCTGAGGGCTTCGATGCCCCCACTTCCCCTCAGCCCAGTCCAGCTAGCGGCCGGTGTGTCCTCTGCACACACACTGGCCTTGAAGCAAGTGTCACAGGCTGGGGCCGCCCGGCTCCGTGCTGAGGAGCTGGCTCAGGTGGCAGCCTCCCTCCCGCTGTGTCCTGCGCCTGCAGGGCTGTGGCTGGCTCTCTCACAGCGAAGACGCCTGCGGGCCCCTCGTCCTGGACACCTCTCCAGCATCAGTCACTGCCCCAGAAGGCGTCACGGGAACGGAAGGGGAATGAGCCGGCCCCGCCCCCCGCCCCATGTGGAAAGCGAGCACTAGATGAGACCTCGGGCACCTTGTCCCAACCTCCATATCTTCCCAGCAGGGTCACCGAGGGCCCTAGGAGACTCCGACACCCCGGCTCTTGTGTCCCCAAAGCCACCGAGTTTGCTGTGCCTCCTGAGGCTCTCTCAGCTGAGCCCTTGTTCTCTGGCTGTGACTGAGCCCAGGCCCCTTGTGGGTCCCCAGCATGATGGCTGGCTGGTGTGGCCCCAGAATCAGAGACTGAGGTGGGCCCCGGCCCGCAGCCCATGAGATCGCCTTCCTCCGCGAAGCGAGACGGTGAGGCCCCCGTCGGGGGACAGGACCTGAGGAGACGGCTGTGGATCACCCTGTGAGCACCCGTGTTCCCACTCCTGGGCCCCCACAGGCCCCAGCCCCCCCAAACAGCCACACCTGGAGCACCTCCCGCATCTCGGGGCCCCCCTCAGGGTGCTCCCCACAGCCGTGTGGGGATAAACTCTGAGCAAGAGTCCACAGGCAGGACCAAAGGGACCGTTTTGTCACCAGAGAAGCCAGCGGGAGGACATGGTGCCCAGGGCCAGGCTTAGCGGGAGCAGCTGCAGACGGGCAGGGCCTCTGTCTGCCACACTGCAGCTCACGTTCCTCCCTCAGGGACCCGCCCCGTCCTGTGTACGGAATCCCCACTTCACGGGTTATCGATTCGAGGCCCAGGAAGGGGCAGCGACTGGCCCGGGCCCCTCCCGGGCGACGGGCTCACTGGAGGCCATTCGAGTGCGGGCGGTCGGCGGACTGGGCACATCTGACTCACTTTGAAATGGGAACGTCTGGCCCTGTTCAGACAGAGCGGCACGAGAGAGGGGGGTTGTCCAGCCCGAGGATGGGGGTCCAGCCCAGGACCCACAGGGGGACTGGTGACCCACCGGGGAGGCGGACACTGGCAGTGTGGGGGGGAGGCAACCTCTGGCTTAGGGAGGTGCCCCCCCTGCCCACCCCCGCCGGCCCCGACTGCCTGGAGCCGGGCTCCTCCAGGGCCAGGTCCCAGCAGACCCTGCAGCCTGGGGTATCAGTTCTCATCTGTTTTTCTTGCTATTTTCTCCACAGTGGGAAAGGGCTGGACCCAGGACCTTGCCTGAGGTGGGGCAGGCTCTCTCAGGGAGGCCTGTCGCCCAGAGCCAGGGAGAGGCCCACCTCTCCCCACACGGGGGCAGGGGCCTGCGGTGTGCGTGAGTGGGGCGGGACAGACCCAGGTGGGATGCAGGGTTTCTCCCGCCACCCCCACACCCCCCACCCCCGCTCAGGGGAGAGCTGTCCTCGGAAGCATGCGGTTTCCCACAGACAGCAGGAGGGGAGCAGCAGTTGGAAGCCTTGAAACCCCAAGTAGGCCCCATCCACGGGACTCGTTCAAGATGTCATTGGAGGAACTGGCCGTACACCTGCAGAGTCTCGGCCACAGTGCGCGAAGCCCCACTGTCGGCTCGGCATTGCCCTCTGGGTGCGATTTTAAAAGCGGAGAACACTAACCCCATAGCTGGATCATTGGTCATCTGTGGATGAACAGGAAAAGGCCAGGGGTCTGGAGCGGCCAGGGCACAGACTCTGGGAGGCAGGGGACAGCTGGAGGGAGGGCGGGAGGGAGGGCTGGAGGGAGGGAGGGGCCGCCGCTGAGAGCCAGCGGGGCTGCATGGGCGTGGCTGCTGCCAGGGCCGGTGGGCGTGGCCAAGTGCAGGTGGGAGGAGGCCGTCCAGAAGTCCAGCCTCTGCTCGGGCCTTGTAGAGGTGGGTTCTGGAGGCTGCTGGGCCGGGCGTTAAAGAATAACACCTAACTGATCAATAACTACAGCAACGACGATGCTAACGTGAAGCGTCACTTATCGATGCTCTTCCTGTGCTGGGCACTGGCTTTACAGACACCGAGGCGCTAGGTGCTGTTATAATCGTCATTCTCATTTTCAAACTGCAGTAACAGACGCAAAGAGCTTGTGAAACACGTCCAAGGCCACCTGCGAGGGAGAGGCAGAGGTGGCGTTTCTGAGACTGAGGCCTGCCCAAGTCCAAAGTGCACGCTGGACCAGCTCTGCCCGTCTGGGCAGGTGCGGGCGGAGGCCCAGGGCAGAGGGACACGGGGCCCTCGCCTGCTCAGCACTTCCTGAGGCCGCGCTGTCCTCAGGGGCCGGCAGGCCTGCCTGGGAACGTGGAGGGCCCTCCCTGCACCACGGAACGCTGTCGAAGGGAACGGCCGTCAGGACCGATGAACAGATCACCCGGAACAGGAAAGACCCGGCGAGTGACTGAGTGTTGTGAGCGGGGTCTGGGTGCACGGAGCTGCTGGCTCGGCCTCTCTTGGAGGAGACACTGAGCCGGGAGCAAACCGGTCACCAATAGCCTTCCAGGCAGAAACTGGGGAGCAGAGCCTTCATGGGGGTGTCAGAGATGTGCTCACAGAGAGTCACCTGGGGTTGGGGGGCATGGCAGAGGTTCCGGGGCTGATTCTCAGTGCAGGCGAAGCCGCTGCGAGCAGAGGAGTAATATAATCCGATCTGTTTCCGAAACGCGCACGCGGGCGGCGGGGGCGGCGGGAGGTGCTCCTGGCTGCCGGATGTGTTTGGGAGCAGAGCCAGCGGGACCTGCTGCTGAGCCTGGGTGTCCAGGCGAGAGGTTTGAGATGGCCTCGGGTCATCTGAGGTGACCGACCACTGAGCAGAGGGCAGTGCCATGCACTGAGCATCCCCACCCCGGGTCCCCAGAGACCCCCTTACTCTGAACGCCCTCCTGCCCTCTGTGAGGTCCGACCCACACCTGGGCGCCTCCCGCCACCCCACTCACTCTCTGAGCCTGGGAAGGTTCCCGCCTCGTTCCGATGTCACCTCCTCGGAGACGAGTCCCTGCCACTCCACAAAGGCCACCCCAGCCCTCTGTAGCTGCCCGTTAGGTTTAATTGTCGTGAGAGCTCATCGTGCCCCGATTCTCTCTCCACAGACACATTTGCTCTCTGTTTCTCTCCAGCAGGACGGAGCCTTTACCTGCGGGTTCATTTGCCACTGCACCCCCAAAACCCACCTAAGACAGTGCTCAGCAAGTACTTGTTGAATGAGTGAATAAATACATGTAAAATAAATAAATCCATGCATCTATTTATCCAACTACTTATGATTTACTCAATGATAAATAAAATTTATTCGACGATAAATTAAGATGACGTATTCAATCAGCCGAGACTGAACGAGGCCCTACCACAGAGCACACGTCAGAGCACTAGGGACCGGGACTCCGTGGTGGGCCCACAGAAAGAGATCAGTTCAGGAAGGCAGAGCCGGGGCCCTGGACACAACCACGGCGCCTGGATGGGGAGCTGCGCAGAACGGGCTGCTGCGTCAGACAGCCGCCGGGCCCTGAGACATAAGGCTGCTCTGACCAGTGCCCCTCGTGAGGGGTCTGAGCAAGTGCCCCAGGCCACTGGTCAGCCCCGTGCTGCCCCGCATGACGTGAGACCAGGAGCGGCTCCGGCCAGACCCAACCTCCCCGGAGCCTCCCGGAGCCTCCCGCCTGCAGCCTGCAGAAGCTGCGTCTCCCTCTTGGCCTAACTCCCAGCAGGAGCCAAGAGCCCGAGCTCCCCACTGGGCTCTTGGCTTTCTGAATCGGATCCTGTCACAGTGAGATCGTGTCCAGCCAGAGACCAACTGTGCAGAGAGCCAGGCTCCCCCTGGACGCCAGCAGGGCGAGCTGGGGCGTGTCTGAGGACGTGAGCGGGCAGCCTCCTCGGACAGGAGAGGCTCGGTGGGCGATGAGTCGACCAGGGGCCGAGGCAGGAAAGGGCACCGGGCAGAGACGGGGGCGATGGGCCTGGGGCCCCACGGCACCGTCCTTGGCAGACGGAGCTGACCGGCAGAGGGGCTGAGCCACTGCTGAGTGGACGAGACCGGCCAGGCTGGCCCTGAGCCAGTCCACCCTCGGCTTCCCCTCCACGCGCCGCCTGGCTCTGCGTCACCAGGCACTGGACCCTGCAGGTGGCATTTCTCAGCCTCCTGGTCACCTGGGTCCATGGGGTCACTGCAGAGGGGAAGAAACTGGGACGCCTCACGGACACACGCTGGCGTCAGACAGCAGTTCCCCTGCGGTGCGGCTCGACCTCCCACCAAAAGGCGTCCGGGGCCCTGCAGCCCCCGAGCTCCAGGACCCGCACCCCCTGCTGCAGCCGGGCCCGAGGGGGGCTCCCGCTGTCGCTCCGGTCCGAGTCACCTTGCTGTCCCCCGTCTAGCCTCTCAGGGGCTTCGTCACCTGTCTGACCAAGTCCTGGCATTAAAGGCCTTCGGCGGTGCGCACCTAATGGATTCTGTGCTCCCGGGTGGACTGGAGGTCCAGGCATGATGCTGAGACAGGGAGCGTCCAGCACAGCCGCCACAGACAGCTCCCCACGGGGGTGGGAGAGCCCAGCAGCCTCTCAGTAAACCGTGCCGACTCAGGAGGAAGGAAAGTCTGCATGGTGGGTTGGGAAAGGCCAGGCCGTCCCTACCCCGTCACCTGCCCCGGTCACCTGCCCCTTGCACTGAGCCTGCAGGCCGGGCGGGGGCCAGAGGGGTCAGCACCCTCGCTGTCCCGCAGCTTGGATGGCACTGAGTCCTGCGGCTCCCTTCCCCGTCCTCCGCGGTCTGAGTAGCAGGGCTCGAAGCCTCGCCTCCTCCTTCCTGCCTCCTCCTTCCTCCCTCCCTTCTCGCTGAGACCTCAGCCACTTGTAACTGGAAGCTCAGATCCCAGACGGGGCAGCGAGGCTTTCAGACTATTAACCTACTTCCTGTGGGGAGAGGCTCCCTCCCCGAGGAGAGCAGGAAACCAGACAACCGAAGGCGCCGGGCGCCCAGGGCCAAGCGCGTGAAGCGCAGCACCTTGGAAGCCGGTGGGGCCAGGTGCCCGGACCCGACGACCCTGCTTCAGGCATCACCCACCATCCCAGAGTCGGGGTCCCGTGTCCCCTGAAGGGGACCGTCTGACAGCCCAGGGCCAGCCTGCTGAGCTGCAGGGGACAGAGGGACACTGAGCCCTTTGAAAGAGAAGTACGTCGATGAGGTGGCCAGTGTGACAGGCCTGTCGCTTGCTGAGGATGAGTAACGGCTCAGGCTGCAGGGAGAGACAGGCTGAGGGAGCTTCGCGCTGCAGAGCAGAGGGGACTCACACGCCTTCTCCGTGCTGTGTCCCCAGCTTGCACAGGGGCCTGCGGCGGTGCCGCATCGGGATCGGGTTCTCAGATGTGGGGGAGGCGCCTTTCAGTCCCTATCCCTTCCCCGGGTCCGGGAGGTTGGGGACGTCCCCACACACGGGACAGGAGGCCCGGGCACTGCTCTGAAACGCCCCTGCCTGGACTTCCAAGGCCGGGAGCAGCCCCTGCCTCCAGGGACCGGCGGTTCCCCCAGAGAGGGTGTCTGACCCGAGCGAGGGGCTCAGGAAGCCTTGCCGGACCTCGGCCGTCCTCACTCTGAAACTCAGCCCTGCAGCTCTAGGGCGAGGCCAGGGTGGGGAAAGACCAAGGCTGAGGGGCCCCTGACTTCCTGGGTGAGATGGGACTTGGTGGCCTGAGAGTGCCTGGCCAGCGAGGACTTCCTACGGTGCTCACGGCACCCGCGGTGTGGAAAGGGGTAAAATCCCATTTCCAGTGACGGGGAAGGGAGCCGACGGCGTCACTGGCCCGGCAGGCGGAGAGACCAGCGTGGCTGGCGCGGGGGAGCGGAGCTGGCAAGGGCTCCGTCCTCACCGCACCTGCCTCGGCATCTCCCGGGTCGTGTTGGCATCAGGGCCCGGGCTCTGGTCCAGGCGCTGCCGGGGTGGGGGTGGGGGCGGGGAGCGAGTTGGCCTCGGTGAGACCCGTCCCCTGCAGGGCATCTGTATCCTCGTTGGTGGACAGGGGCCCAAACGTGTCCGTCACCCGTGTGGAGACCAGCCAGGCATCAGCAGCGGGAGGGAGAACCGCAGGGACGAGTCCAGGCTTGCTCGAGGCCCCAGGAGGACGGTCCCTCCGAGGATGGCGTGCCCGCGCCGTGTGCCACGGGGCCGGAGGCGGAGAACGACGGGGACAGAAGAGAAATGAGCTCTTGTTGAGTGAGACGTGCTGTGGGGTCAGATCTGGGTTCAAACTGTGGCTCCGCCAGTTAGCAGCCGGTGGCCTTCAATACGTAACAATTCCCTGTCCTCGGCCTTGTCCTCGGCCCGCTGGCATGAGACTTGCTTAGCAAGCACGCTGGCTTATCTGGGCCCTATGAACAGTGGCAACTGGTGCCTGTCACCACCCGCAGGACACCCTGGACCCTCCAAAAAGTACAGGCAAAGCAGGCTGCAGGGTCGAAGATTATCGAGAGCTGCCTGCTTCACGTCCGAAGGCTGGTCACGGGCTCCAGCAGCCGCCTGACCCAGTGTGGTGCAGCGTAGTCTGAGTCCCTGGTCTGCGGGTCTGGGCGGAGCGGGTGGGTGGGGGCTCCCTGCTGGGCAGAGAAGCTCTTGGGACAAGTGGGAGGGGGACATGGGGATGCCTGGGCCCTTCCCCACACCCTCTGAGCACTTCCTGTCCTGAGGTGGGGAGGCACCGGGCCCAGGTGGCTGCGGGTAGGGCAGGACCGGGGGCTGGTGCCCTCCAAAGCAGAGAGAGGCTCAACGCTGGGTGCCTGGCACAGAGCGGGCACCCAGTAGTGCTTGGAGACGGAGAGCAGGTGCACACGATGCCCAGTTAGAACCAGAGGGGGCAGAAGGGGCGGGCGCTGGGGAAGAGGCAGAAGAAACCGTGTGAAGGAGAACAGTTGCAAACGTGGGCAACACTGTTTCAGCGATGTCAAGGGCGCCTCCAACGTGAGCAAAGCAGGAGGAGGTCGAGGCTTCTGGCCCCTTCCCACACAGCCCCCCCCCCGCCGGCAGAAGAGCCTGCCGCCCTCCCCCCCAGATAAGGGGCCTCTGCGGAAACCCAGGACCTACTCCCAGGTCCTGCCTCAGCCGCCCAGCCCGACACATGAAGCCGCTTGACTGGCGGTTCTACAGGAGCCTAAGCGCAGTCCCTGCAGCCAGCCCAGGCCCCTCAGTGCTGGCCGAGCTGGGGTGCGCGAGGCCCGTGCTCTGCGGGGAGCTGGCCCTGAGGCCGGATCAGCAAACCCGTTCTCATCACTCCTCCCTCCTCAGCCACCTGCGCGACCTTGGCTGAGGCGACCGCAGTCATGCTGGGGGGGTGGAGCTTATTAAATCAAACCCTTTTTTTCTATCTACTATTCTCCAAAACTTCAAAACGCAGTGCTCAGAGCTGGGAAAGGAAGGTGCAAACGGCTGGCAGGACGTGCTCTGCGGCCTCCGCGGGGGGACGCCGCCATGCCTCCCTCCTTCACCGCCGTCGACACCCACATTCTGGGCCACTTGGAAGGTCCAACTCAAGTGGCCCCAGCTTCCAAGCCCCACGAAAGCCTGACCCCTCCGGTTCCTCCCCTAACCTCTGCCCGGCACGAGGCCAAGGGTGGGATCGGACACGAGCTGCCGGGTAGCGAATCACACCTCGTCTATGAAGTGGAGCCAGCTCTGCCGCCCCCTCCTGCTGTCCCCATCGTCACCAGGGGCACTCAGCTTCCCAGCAGGAAGGCAGCACCTCCCAGAACAGGACACTGGGCGACTTACCCAAGGTCACACAGCTGGCGGCAGCCTCCACAGGCCCTGCCACGTGTCCTGGGCACGGATTCCCACGAAGCCATGAGGAGCTTGAGGATGGGCCAGTCTTACAGTCCCCAGCGTCCGGCCGCAGCCGAGCTTCTCAAGGCCATGGCACCAGAATCTGTCCCAAGAGCAGCTCTGCCCACCGCGTTTGGGGGGGCTGATGTAGGAGCTCAGGGAAGGGAAAGCCTCGTCTCGCATCGTGTAGGAGACAGCAACACAAATCCCACCAGGTCTGAGGCGAATCCACCGTGTGGCCTGTTTGTCCTCACGGAAAGCCACGCCCTCTGTACGTGGGCCGGAGAGGGGACCAGGACAGTGCAGCAAGAGGCTCCCCCCTCAGCGGCACGGCTGCTGCCAGACCAAGGTCCTTCTTGGGGCAATGCCAGCTCGTGAGTGACGAGAGAGGATTTTGATGTCTCCAGGAAGGTGACAGGAGGGCGCACAGCTGGGCAGTGTTTGTGCCGAGGCTGGGCCCGACTCCACCACGCACCTCCGCGGCCTCTGGGGTCTCTCCTGCTGCCACAGCACCAGCGACACCCCCAAGCTGGCTCCCCGCACTGTGAGTGCGGCAGCGTGCAGGGGAGCTGGGCCCCGAGAGCAGGCGGGCTGGGCGGATCTGCGCCCGGCAGCACCCCGCTCCCCGCTGTGCCCGCTCAGCCTGGCCTGAGCCGACTTTTCTCGTTATCTGCAAACCCTGTGTCCTGTCTGCTTTGCAACCTGCACATAGGGACAGCGGCCGAGGGAGCGCGCGATCCGCAAAGAGCATCCACTTAGGTGTCTGGCAGGCGGGTCTCAGGTCCCGCTGTTGCCACTTGTTAGCTGGGTAACAATTCTCGAGCTGCTTTACCCCCTGGTTCTCAACGTCTTTATTGGAAAAACAGCATCGTTACCAGCCTTGCAGGACTAAGGTCAGATATGCCACCAAGGAGGCAGCCAGCGGCTCGCAGGGCCCGCCCCTTCCAGGCTGCATCTCTGTCCCCAACCCTCTCAGGCCGGGCAGGCCCCTGGCTCACGCAGGGTGGCAGAGAACAGGGTGGAGACACACCCTCACCTGTGCAGAGGGCGGCAGCCACTTCCCCACTTTGCCACGGGGCTTGCGGCTCTGCCCAGTGAGAACCCGCAAGCCTCACTGGCGGTGGGCGTGTCAGACAGACCACCCTCCGCAGCACCCCCCGGCCCCCCCCCCCCCGTGCGTGC
>NW_006433385.1:407817-417572 GCF_000325575.1 Pteropus alecto | reverse complement strand
ACGTCTCTGTCTGTGCTGGGCAGACACGGGGTGCCTCTCCCGGCGCCCAGACTGAGCTCAGGCTCGTGCCACCTCCCGACAGGACAAGGGCGGCCACGGAGGTGGGAAGGGACACGCAGTCCTGTGCAGACCCCCTGGGCCGCAGCGCCGCCTGCCACCGGGAAGCCAGAGGCCCCCCCCCACGTCGCTGCCAGCTCCGCCCCGCCAACCCCAGGCACCGACACCTCTAGTGACCAAAACGCTCTTGTTGGTGGGTCACCTCTGTTCTGCTGGCCGCCGCTGCCCACCAACCTCGCCAAGGCAGCCACAGCCCCGGCGGGTGGGACGGAGGAGGAACACGCGGGCTCCAGCGTGGGCAGTGGCCACTGCCCAGCTGTCCTCGCCTGCCGGCGCCTGCGTCCACCTCCTGGGTCTAGGCCTCACGCGCACACACAGCCGGTACCCGCCCCTCCTGCCGCCTCAGCCCAGGCGGCCGCTGGGCACTGATCCGACCTGCAGCAGAGGCCAGGTCGGGGGCTGGGAACCTGAACATCACGGCCACCTGCAGCCACCTGCAGCCCGAACCAACAGCAGCGCCCTGCAGACGACCTCAGAGCGACCTCTGCGGGGCCTGGAACGGGGCTCGTTCTGCAGGTGCGGAAGGCGAGGCCACTCGAGAGCGCAGCGGCCCCGAAGTCACCCCGCAGGAGCGCGGGGCCACGGCCACGGCTGGAACCGGGTCGTTCCGCCCGACCTTGCCGGTGGCACTCAGCGGCTGCGTGGCTGTCGGCAAGCTGTTTGACCTCTCGGAGCCACAGCTGCCTCAGAAAATGTGGGAAATAGGGATATAGGATGCTATTAATATAACATACGACTGGTGCCTCTGCAAAGTTATGCAGGATTTAAGTGAGAGACTCCACGTGAAATGCTGCGCAAAGGGCCCGGCAGGCGCCAGGCGCTCAGGAGTCACACGCCGTATCTACCACCAACTCAGTGACACGTGGGGCCAGTCCTTGGACCCCAAATACTGGTGGGAACTGTGCCGGGCATGGTGGAGACGGGCAGAGATGGACAGGCTTGGGCCCCGCCACGAGCTGCTGTCAGGCCAGCGAGGGAGATCCGCTCGTTGCAATTCGACGGGGGCTGCGTGGGGAGCTGTGGGAGCCCGAGGGCAAAACAAGGAAGGCTTCCTGGAGGAGGCGTCACCCGAGCTGAGTATTAAAGAATGAGTAGGGATCAGACAGACAAGGAAAGGAAACAGCCGCGCGTGTGTACGAGACAGAGACGTGGTCTTAGGTACCAAACCCCCTTCTCTCGTCCTCCTCAACTCCGAGGCCTGGACAGGTTCGGGGGACGTGGCCGCAAGGCAGGGAACCTGAGTTGTGAGCCGGTAGGAGAAGGTGTGGGCTGAGCGTCACAGGCTAGGGTGGCCGGGGCCCCGTGCGCCCGGGTGCAGCCTCCTGCTGCGTGGCAGCTGGTGAGCTATCAGCCTCGCCCACGAGACCGTGGGCTCCTGAGGACAGGACTGCTTGGCTTACGCGTGTAAACCGTGTTCCCACATCCAGGAGGGTTAGCGGTGGCAGCTGGGCCGCAGACAGGACAGGGAGGAGCTTGTCTGGGCCTTGGGCAGGGCGGGGGGAGCAAGCAGCGTTGAAGGAAAGTCTGACAACCAGGAGAGCATTTTCTGATTTGCGAAAATAAAAATAAAGAGCTACAACCCCTCCGCGCACCAACGCACAGTGCGCCCGTGTAAACGCACACTCGCACCAGGAGCCTGAGCGTCCAGGGCCTCCCACACTCAGGCCTCGGCCTAGGCCGGGCTCTGAATGGTGTCTGTGTCCCTCCAGTCCTCGCTGGGCCATTGTCATTAGGGCCCACAGCCTTGCGGGTGGGGGCGTTGTGTTTACGCTGCAGAGGACAGGCCACTGCTCCAGTGTGTCCGCTGGGCACAGCGCGTCCCCAAGCTCGCCGAATGCTTCCTTCCCCAGAGACAACTGTGGAGTTGCCGGCACTAGGGAGCCCTCTCCCCGGCTCCCACTCACCGGCCGCCAGCGGCTGCCCTGGGCTCGGGAGGGGCCGGTCACACCCTCCCCTCAGAAACAGGGACCGAAGGGGCCCAGCTGGGGTCCAGGGACCTGGACGGTCCCCCTGACTTGCCAGGTCAGCCTGGGTGAGGCGCTTCAGCCCCACGCCCCAGCCCCTGCCTCTGGCCTCTTGGGACTGTTTCAGTGAACCTGCCCTTCACTGGTACCCACCTTGGCCCTCCGACCAATGGCTCCCCAGCTGGCCACCCGGTCTCCAGGGAGGGTTTTCCTCCCCCGCAGCCTCTGATTCAGCCCAGCCTGGGTCAAGGACTGGGCTACCAGGAGCAAGACAGAAGAGAGAACCACACCTCCCTCACCGCACCTGCAGCTCACCCTGAGCGGACCTGAGCCCAGTGGGGCTACAGAGGCCACGTGACGTCAAGTGTCAACGAAAACCAAGCTCTGGAAGGTTACCAGCAATAACAGCCCCGTGGGCTGAGTGCCACCTGTCCGCCTCCTGACACGCCTTGGAGGGCAGTACCAAGGAGCAAGCTCTGCAGGAGAGGCTTAGGGGGCGCTCCAAGGTGACGCGGCTCCCAGGCCTGAACCATGTGCCTGGGGAGCCGGCTGGACCTTCCTTCCCCAGAGTGTCTGGGCAGAGGGAGAGGGGCCTCCTTGGAGCGGGGACCAGTGGAGCACCCAGGGCCAAGGGCTCTTTCAAACAGAGCGCCCCTCCCTGCCCCAGAGAGCCACCGCCTGGCGAGTCCCCAAGCAGGCTGGGTGGGCATGCCCCACTCAGGACCCTGGGCTCCCCCGGCTGGGAGTGGGAGCGCGCGGCTGCTGGACGCAGGCTGCACGGTGAGAGCCGCAGGGCCTGGCCGCCCTGCCTGTGCCAGCCCCGCCAATGGCACTGCAGAACCTCTGGCGCACGAGGCCTAGCGGACTGCCTCGGAGCAGGAAGCCGAAGGGGCCATGTGCACTGGCTCTGCCCATCGGGTCTGGGCCGCAGCTCGGTAAGCTGGTGGGGTGCCCCTGCCCTCTGCTGCACTAGCTGACAGCAGGCCACTCAGGGCCCTGGAGAGGCTGCCTGGGGGGAACATCTGACCACTGTGCAGGGTGACACCACCCACAGTGCCAGATCAGCAGTGGGGACCAGCGACGGGGGCGGGAAATGAGGCTGTGGGTACGCAGATGTCCGGGGACAGCACCTGCCTCAGGGGGCCCTAGTCACCCCAGAACCCCTGAACGGAGCCTGGCAGGAAGAACGCTCAGCCCTGCAGGACGCTTCAGAAGCTTTAGGGGGCTCAAAGCCACGTGTCCTCAATGCTTTGGCCTCCCGAGGGGCAGGTGGAAACGTGAGGCGGAGGCACCTGGGAGCCCACGGGACGGTGCAGGGGCCTCCACTGAAGTCTTGCTGTGTCCCGACCACGTGTCTGGACGGAAGCAGGGAAGGGGGGAGGGGGAGGGACCCCCTGCACTCCGCCCCGCGCATCACCTCCAGGCTGGCACCTGCCTCTCCCTCGCCTCCCCCATCCCCTGCTCGCCCGCCTGCCTCCAGCAACAGCACCACCGCCCACCCTGTGGCTTGGGCCGTGAACCCCGGGAGTCACACGTGATTCCTTCCCCCGCTTCGCGCTTCCAGTCCAAAGCAGCTGGTTCTCACCCTAACAGGCCATGGCACTCTCTCCGTCTGTTCTCTCCGTCTGTTCTCTCCGCCCCCACCTGGGCCACGCCTCCTAGCCGCCGCCCACCCTCCACCCGGCAGGCAGCTGACCCGCTCACCTCCTGGGGTGAGGACGCTGACTTTTTCCAAGTGTGAAACTGCCTTTGCACACGTGGAATAAACCTTATTTGGCTGTCATATATTATCCCTTTTATACGTCACTGGAATTGATTGACTAATATTTTACTAAGGACTTATGACCTTCTAAATATGTAATTTGGATTATGTCATTCCCTGCTTAAAGCACTCAGGCTCCACAGTGCAATTAGAACAGGCTAGACTCTTGACCATGAACCACACGCCCGCCCGGCCCTTCCTAGTCCTCGGCCCGTGGGTCTCCGGACACTGACAGAGTTTGGAGAAAACCAGCGAAGTCTTTTCCAGCCGTGATGTGGCTGTCTGTTTGCTGACCTGTGTGCGGGCTCACTCCCCGCGAGTCTCTAAGGCCCACAAAGGCGGGAGCCAGGCCGCCCAGCCCTCCGAAGGCCCGACCTCTCCGCCTCCTCAGGGCCTGCGGCCGCACAGCCAGCCCACGGGCGGCAAGCATGGCGCCGCGCCGCACCTCACTTCAGATCGGCCACCACGCGCTTCAGGTGCGCCAGGCTGCTGCCCCCGCTCACACCAGACTTCCCGAGCCCAGTCGCCACGGTGCTCAGAAAACGGCTCCACATTGGCCACACTCTCCGTGGCCGTCCCCCACATCCGCCTCCGCCCTCTCAGCTGATGACCGGCTTCCCACTTCACCGAGAAAGCTCAGAAGAGAGCCCCAGCCACACGCCGGGCCTCCTGCCGGGCTGAGGTCCGTGCTCCCCCACGGCCACCCCGTCTGCGTGCTCCTGGGTCCCAGCCCCGCTTCCCGAGCGAGGACAGCACGCTGCGGCCTGTCCCCACGCCGGCCTCCGTGGGCGGTCTCAGCCAGGCAGACGGCCCTCCCGCCGGAGCAAACGGCACACGGCCGACGCCCAGGCCCCACCGTCCGGGCAGCTGGGGCCCTTTGCTCTCTTTGCAACAAGTTCCTCCAAAGAGCTACCCTGCCAGCCCCCCGAGCCCGGTGCCGCACCCCTCGGGCGCGCTCCCACCAGACCGCGGGGCTCCGTCCCCCTCACGGGCCCAGCGGCAGCGTTTGGGCCGGCAGAGTCCCCGCGCCTGGTCTGAGGCCTGCCCGAGTTCTTGCACCTTGACCACTTCCTGCATTTCTCAAAATCATAACAATAAACATGGATATATGTTTTTGTGCTCAGAAATAACGGTCGCATGTCGGGGCACAGCCTCTGGGGCTCCATGGCCCTCGGGCAGGGGCTGCTTGGCCATTATCCGCTTCCGAGCAGCTCACGCTTGGGCAGGTGGTGTCGTGGGAGCCACTGCAATGCCAGCTGACAGAAGCCTGCAGCCTTGGGACTCATCCGAGCCGCTGTCAACTAACGTCCACGACGCCTTGCCCAGCACGACCCGCCTGATGCGTCCCGAATTCAAACACAGAAACTGCCCTTTTCATCACTAAGCAACTTCCCCCATCGCACCCGTCTGAGCGGACCACTGGCGTCCGGCCCCATTGGCAGGCTGTGTCCTCGGGGGACGGGGTGGCTCACGGCTGCTCCAGGCTTTCCAGAGTCGGGAAACGAGGAGGAACGGGCTCCTGGCTGAGTGACCCTGGACTCTGGGATCTGGGCCTGTCCCCTCTCTTGCAGGAGCGAGGAGCTGAACACGGGCCCCCTGTGTCTCAGACACTCCAGCCTGACGAACGTCCTTCCACAGAGGAGCCGGGGCCCACCTCTCCTGACAGCAGAGACCAGACCGCGGAGCCATCGTCCAGGAACCTGAGGCCACAGATGGTCACGCTGGGTGCAGCACGGGGGGCCCTTCAGTGTCCAGAAAAGCCACGAGCAGTAGGGGGAGAGCTCAGCTGACACGCCCCGAGCCCCCAGACCTTTCCCGCCATCCCACACCCCCCAGCTGAGCTTCCCTGGTCAGCAGCCCAGCCGGGCAGGCCTCCAGCCATGGACAGAGGCAAGACGGCCAGGGGCCCCACTGTCCACTGGAGTGAAGGTGAGGAGGGAGGGCGAGTGGGGCTGAGCGGAATGCAGAGGACACTGCCTAGGATGGGAGGGGACCCTGCTGGCCGCCTGAGGACACCCTGAGTAAACCCTGCAGCTTCCCGGGGCTGGCTCAAGACGCGCGTGGGCTACGGTCAAAGGCGCCTAGCGGACAGGCCTGGATTTGAAGCTGTCTCCGCTCCCAGCAAGACCTTTGTCTGCAGAGATCACTGAGGACCTGTTTCTCTACAGAAGTGTCCAAAGAACACAGGTGACGAGGACCTGCACCAGCGAGAGGCTACGGGCATGAGCTGGCACAGAAAGCCCTGTGCCTGCTCGTGCCACGGAGGCCAGAAGCCCCAGCGCTGCCCTCCCCCGCGCAGCACAGGCCCCGCAGGAGCGACGGCAGGGACCTCCCCGCGGACAGGGAGGCTCAGGGGGCCCGAACACCGGCCACCCACAGCCCAGGTCTCACAGCTGGACCATGACAGAGCAGGTCTGACTGGCGAACGCCCACCCCTGCCTCCCCCGCCCACACCCATCTGGCCTCAGGCAGCACCGCGTGTGTCCCTCCCACCTGAGGGCCAGCTGTGGGCACAGCCGGGCCCTGGACTGGGCGCCGAGCTGCCACCGGGAAAACCGGGGGTGACGGTGGTGGCAGGAGCTGAGGGGACCAGGTATGGCCACAGCCTGTGAAGGTGCTATGCAAACAACACGCAAAATACATGTAAATGCCCACACGTCTTTGATGAATCAACAATCTGAGCTTCCTTTTTTTGGTAACTAGATCACACCACATAATGTGAACCTTTTCTCTCTCTTGCTTTCTGCCAAGTGGAATGAAATAAAATTTGTGGTCGACTGAGCAAAGCGTGCCTCACTCGGTGAGATGCCCGGCCGATTTCATCCCCCAGACGCCCCGACCTCACTTGTGCCCAGGGCCACATCTACCTGTGCCAGGCTCATCAGGGCAAGCCACCTGGGGACTCCCGGCCAAGAGCTGTTCTCCCAGACGCAGTGGCTGCATGGCCAGTGGCCCAGAGGGGAGCAGCCCATGCCGTGTGCCCTGTGGAGGGACCTGGACAGTGATGGGCCAGCCCTCGGGCCCCCGGCTTGGAGACAAAGCTTCCTCCCTGAGAGCCCCCCCAGGCACTGCTGGGGGCGGCTGTGGTTAGGACTGCACAGCAGAACGCGGGGAAGGCCTGGCCCACAGCTAGAAGGAGTGGGCGACACGGGGAGGCTCAGCCACACCCTGGGACTCACCCAGCGCCACCCCCATTCGCCGAATGTCCACTGTGTGCCCGACACTGTGCTAGGTGCCAGGCCTTCTGCAGAAACAGGAACAGCATGCAGCTGCCACCGACCCACCCAAGAGAAAAGGTGCGTACAGATGTAAGTTCCCAGCCCCCCAGAGACGCGGGGGGCTGTGCAGAGCCCACCAGGTCAGCCCCACTTTGGGCCACTTTGGGTAAACAAGGATGAAAAGACGGACGAGCCTGCTGTGTTTCTCCAGTCATCTCTGGAAGAGGGGACCATCATTCGCGTCCCCTTTCACAGAGGAGGACGCTGAAGCTTAAGAGGTTAATAAGTGACTTTCCCAAGGTCAGCTAGAAACTCAGCAAAGAGTTCAGCCCAGGCCTGTGTCCCCAGCCCTCTGCGCGCCCGGCCCGGCCCGGCCCGGCCCGGCCCCCAGAAGAAGGCTCCGCGAGGCTGGGCCTCTGCAGCTCCTGCCGGTACAGCCCCCGCCGCCCCCGCAGGGCAAGTAGGGCCCAGTCCACGGCCGTAAACCCCGTCGCATCAGGACCAGGCCTTTGGCCCACCACGGCCCCTCTCGGCAGACAGAATTTCTCAACAGCCCCCCACGCCCCTGTGCGTTTCCTCGCACGGCGGGCGGCACTCGCTGTGTGGCCGGGCCAGGCTCCCGCCGTGCTACTAATGGTGGGACCGGCTTCACCTGCCCCACGCCCTGGGACCGCGGAGGCACGGAGGCCTGCAGCACGGGGCGCCCGGGCCCCTGGCCTGCCCTCCCTGCCTCCCTTTTCCCCAGAGCAGCCTTCACCCCAGGTGGCCAGGAAACCTGGAGGCTGCGAGGGAGGCGGACAGGGCACAGAGAGGTGGGGGGGCCGGGGGCGCGGGGCTCTGCTCCCTGCGTGGGGGGCTGCGTCTCAGGGTGCCCTTTGCCAGCCTCTGCGCCACCTCCTTGGCGGGGTCACAGTGAGAAGAGGGGAAAGTGGGGCAGGAAACAGGCTTCGAAAGTTGCACAAATGCAGTGCGACCGGGAGAAGCGTGGGCGTCCGGCCTGCGCGGGCGAGCCGCCAAGCGAGGCCACAGGTCCCAGATGTGCTCTCCAGCCCTCCGGAGATGGCAGAGCTGCCCGGTGGAGACGGAATCTGCTGGCAACAAGACTTACGGGGCAGGGGGTGGGGAGCAGCCTCCCGCGAGTGTCCCAGCAGGGCTGGCCCTGGCCCTGGCCCTGGCCCAGGCATTCACTGGCACTCTGTGGCCCAGGCAGTGCCTGGCGACGAGACTGTGACCTGCAGTGCTGGGCAAAGGGCCCCACGTGGACTGGACGACGGTGAGCATTGCGCCGTCAGGCCCCCCAGCCCAGGGCTCCCTGGGCTCAGCATGAGGCCCCGGCTGTGACCGGCGCAGACGTGCATGGCTCTGAGAGAAGTTGCCCGCACTTGCCCCTCCCGCTGCAGCAGAGGTCTCAGAAGTGGGAGCCGGGCAGAGGGCATCAGACTGCTCGGGCTCCACAGGACAGCCCTAGAGGGAGGAGCCCCTGGCGCAGAGACAGGGGACAGCGGGACGCTGCCCAGTCTGCCTGCGGGGGCGGCAGTCCCCGTGCCGGCCGCCTCGGCACGACCCCTCCGGCCCCTCCGGCCCCGCAGTCGGCTCTGCCCCCTCCACCCCCGGGGGTTGCTGGGGCTCAGGTCGTCCCCACCCACCATTCACCGTGACTGTCTTGGCAGCCCCTCTGGACCCCCGCCCCGGGCCACGCAGCCGGCTGTGTCAGGAGGAGCAGCGCAGCTCCGGGGCCAGGCTCACAGCCCTCCGGCCGCCCAGCAGCCCGCTGCTTCGCCTCTGGGCTGACACCCGGGCCCAGAGGCCAGCTGCCTCCCTGCGGTCCTGTGCTCTGCCGCCGTCCTCTCTCGCTGGCCCTCACGGCCACCTCGCAGGGGGCCGGGCCAGCACTTTTAGCCGCCCTGGACTCACCGGAGCGGGATCTTGACACGGAGGTAGCGGTCCACGGCGATGGCCAGCAGGGCCAGGATGGAGCTCTGGGTGAGGATGAGGACGGGGCAGGCCACCATGAGGCAGGTGTGGAAGTAGGTCTGGGGCCCGATGTTGATGAGGATGGCGAGCGGGATGACGAGGGCGCCCACGGCCACATCGGCCACTGCCAGCGACACAATGAAGCAGAAGGTGGCGTCCCGCAGAGCCGGGTTCACCTTCACGGCCCAGATCACCAGCACGTTTCCAGGCACGGAGACCAGGGCGATGAGCACCTCGATGCCGATGTAGGCGGCCTGGAAGGCCGTGACGGTCGGCGGCATGGCAGGCCACGGACGGGCATCAGCAGACAGGCGCCGGGGGACAGGGGCCAGGCACCTGCGGTCCCAGAAGCAGGGTGGGAGGCCTGCCCGCAGCTCCGGGCTGGGGCTCCCCTTCGGAGGTGTGCCCGGCTGGCTCGCCTGTGCCTGCCCAGGCCGCCAGGCGCCCTGGCCCTTTCTCTGCCTGATCTCCGTCCCTTCCCCTTATGTCCCCAGAGCTTCCACTCAGCAACTTAAAATAGCAGCGCTCACTCCTCCGCTGGCTGTTTTATCAGGTGTCTGGCGGCTCCCAGCCACCCCCCCACCGGGATCCCCACGCCTGTCTCTGCCCACCCGAGCCCACTCAGCAGGGTGCAAGGAGCTCACCATCCTGCCTGCTGGCCGCCAGGGCCTCCCAGAGGCCGAGCGCAAAGTTGGGGGCACCCGGGGCTGCCGGGACTTG
>NW_006433385.1:400959-407345 GCF_000325575.1 Pteropus alecto | reverse complement strand
CGGGCCGGCGCTGAGTGACAGCCCGCCCCGCACAGCGGGCGCCTCCCTCCGCGCCCTCTGCCTTCTCCCCCTCCCCGCTCCGCTAACAAAGGAAGTGATTCTGGGTGAGAAAAGCTGGGGAACGGTGAGCTGTTCGTGGGGTCTGCTGGGTGAGCCGGGTCTCGGAGGTGAGCAGAGGCGCCGCCTCCCCGTGTCCACGCCCCTCCTCCTCATGCAGCGAGCACGGGAGGCGACCCCTCCAGCGGCGACGCACAGCGTCTCCCGCCGGGGATCCAGATCCCCCCGGGACTCCCCGCGCCCCACCCCTCCTCCTGAACCCTGCTCTCCCAGCGGAAGGCGAGGGCGACTCTGAGGAGCCAGCACCCACCTGCACGCTGCCGGGCAGCTGGGCCCGAGCCCTTTCACCCCCGCCTGAACGGCCACCCGCCCGGTCCCTGAGCAGCGCCCACTTCACCCATGCGGCGAGGCCCAGGGGAGCGACCTGGCTTCCCAGAGCATCTCCGTCAGCGTCGCCCCCTTTGGTGCCTCTCTGTCCCCCTCTCCCCGCCAGCACAGGACCTGAGCCAAAGCCACAGGCCATCCGTCCAGTCCAGGCCCCTGCGGAAGGTGCGGGAGCCCAGCCAGGGCAGGTCGCAGGGCAGGTCTCCGTGGCCCCTGCCCCGGGCTCCCCCTGTGCCCGGCCCCCACTTCCCCTCAGCTGCCTTCCTGCAGGTCCAGGTTAGGAACCCCTGCCCCACGTGCTAAGAAAGGGGCCACCCCTCACACAAAGGAGGTGCCTGGCGAGATCCCAACCTGAGAAAGCCTTGTTCGTGGATTCTGGGAAAGAGCCCTGGGCAGGCAGAGCTGGGCCAGCGACTACTGCCTCCAGGCCACCCCCGGCCCTGAGGACACAGCCCACTCCTTGGATGTCGGGGTGCCCAGCGAGTCCTGTGCATAGGAGAGCGAGCACAGTGGAGATGGGGGGGGGCTGCTGCTGAAGCCAGAGCAGCTGGGCGGAGGGGGTGGGGGAATCTAGGGGGTGCCCAGCATGGGGGAGATAACTTCCGTTTCTGCCTCAGGTCTGGCAGTGAAGCTGCACCCTTCCCCGAGCCGAGCTGGAGAAACTGGCCAGCGGGAGCCCTTCCCTGTGCTCAGGCCTCGGCTCCCACTGGCCCCCGAGGTCCTGCACCCGCCTGCGCATCAGCCTTTGCTGCCGCCCCAGCCCACGTTCTCGGCCCCTCCCTCGGCCCGTGTCCTTTTGTGATCGAGGCTTTTCTGTTGTTTTTCACTCTGCTTCCTGGTTTCCGCTCCTCTCGCTGCCAGCAGAACCTGCAGAGACCCAGGCAAACCTGGCCTGGGCAGGGGGTGGGTGAAAACCCAGCAGCATCTCCGGCTCGGGGGCACCTGAACCCCTTCCGCACACACTCCCGTCCCGGTTGACAGATAGGAGATACCTTTGCATAATACCTGCAAGGAGTCTGCTTGTTCCTCAGTTCTGGGTCTTCTCCATCCCCCAGCCCAGGGCCAGCCCTCCTGGGGGATTCAGAGCTGGCTCAGGCAGGGTCCACCCAGCCCTTGAGCCCTCGGAGGGAGGGGGCGGGTCCAGGGCAGCAGGGCCAGACCTGGTGCTGGGATAAGAGCAGCTGGCAGAGTCGGGAGCCGGACGGGACCTGGGCTTCAGGCCCTGCCCTGCCCCGTGGGCCACGTGGCCCCTAGCCAGCCGTCCTCTGCTCACCTACCAGTCAGCTGGCGCCCAGGGGCAGATTCCAGGGCTGCCAGGAGGGGCCTGGGGAGGTAAGAGGGGTCAGAGGTCTGTCATGGGGACAGTGTGGGGAGGTGCAGCAAAACCAGTGGGACCAAAGCTCAGGAATTTACGCTGAGCAAAAACCCTCGCAGGACCCGTGGCTGGGTGACCACCCTCCGCACAGCGGGGTCTGTCAAGCTGGCTGGGAGCAGCGCCTCAGGGCCTGGCGATGAGGGCTTAACGAGCTGACTGTGGGGTGACTGTGCGGCACATCTTATCAACTACACCAGCAGGACGTAGTGGGCTGGAAAGGGCCGGGGAGCGCGCAGTTCTGAAATCTGCTCTGAGTGGCCAGTCGTGGTAAAACTGGCACCTAACCCCATAGGTGCCAGGCTTGGGTGCCCTTAAAGGCGACCGGTGAAAACCTTCAATCAGGCGTGTGGCTCGTCACGGTGAGTCCAGGCATCCCCGGGGCCTGGCCTCGCGTCTCTTCCCCGCACCCCCTGGTCCTGCTTCCTCTCCCCAAGCAGCCCCCGTCCTGGGCTGCTCCACCAAGGGCAGCGTGCGGGGAGCGGGGAGCTGAGGCGGGGCGCCCTGGGGGGCAGGACCACGCTGGACCCAACGCAAAGCGGGGAGGAGCCTGTCCAAGGAGGGGTGCCCTCTGGGTGCCCCTGTCACACAGCAGCAGGAGGGGGGTCAGGCTCAGCTTTGGGGGGTCCTCTTTCCCCTCCCAACAGGCAGGAGGTTGTTTCAGTGTTGTTCTGGGCAGCGTCCATGTGAGGAGGGGGGGGTTGGCGAGGGCCTAAAGGGAACGATTTCTAATGGCAAGAATGCTCCTGCCTTTCCCCAGGCCCCCCAAGCCAGGCACGCCCTGCAGTGACCCCCTCGAGGTTCCCTCCCCCTCAGATTTGTCATCTGGGTCCCTGCCCTGCCTCACCTGTGCCTCTTCCCCTCTCCCTTCCCCCCTGTCAGAGGCCTTGTGGAGGAGACGCTGGGTCTCTGGGAAGGAGTGACCCGGGCTGCGTCCCGTGTGTCTGCATCGGGCACCTATGGGACTCGGTCTCTCGAGGTGGCGAGAAGCCCCCTGGGTCCCAAAGCGAGGATGCTGCTTTCACGTCTTCCCTAACCTCCCGTCCATTCTTTCACACGCTTGCTCGTCTACTCTGTGCAGCCGACACTTACCAAGGAGACAGGCGGGCAGATGGCCTCTGGCCCGTCCCGGCTCCACCTGGCGCTGGGGGGACCCAGCAACACGTCACATCCCTCTCGGCCTCAGGCCTGCTCACCGCGTTGCCGACCTCATGTATCTGAAAGTGCTTTTCAGGTTGTAAGTCGCTGGGCAGACATCGTGGCCTGCTCCACTGGTGAGGGGGAGTTTTCGAGGGCTTGGGATAGGAGCCCGAAGGGTCGGGATACGTTTGGAAAGATCCTCTGGGATCCCATGCAGAGCGGACCAGAGCGGGGCCTGTCAGAGGCAGTGGCAGCCTTGGTCCAGGAAGATTAAGAGGCAAACATAAGATGAAATGTGGGAGCAGAGAAGATGGACAAGGGAGACGTCACACAGGACCCCCGAGCGCCTGGCCAGCTGAGCAGGGCGGCCAGGGAGAGTGGACGTGTGAAGATGACTCTTGGAGTTTAAGCCTGGGCTCCCGGATGGATGCTGATGGCTGGAAGGGACACAGGGACAGGGCCTGCACAGGACAAGTTCGCTCCTGCACAGATGGTGGGATGCGCCCCCGGAGACATCAGGTGCAGGGCCCGCAGGCTGGTGGGGAGGGCCAAGGGGATGGCTGGAGCTCCAGCTGAGCCGACGCAACAGAGGTGGCAGTCAAAACTCTGGGTGGGATGAGGTCACTCGGGGAGAGGATGCAGAGGAGAAATGGGAAAGAGGTGGGGCGGGGTGGGGTGTTTTTTTTTGTAGGGTGGGCTCACCCAGGGGAGCAGGGTGCTGAGGGTTTCAGGGCTGGAGAGCAGCCCTGAGCCATCTGAGGGGCGGGGGTGGGACTTGGTGACGAGAGGGGGTCAGTTGGGCAGAAACCCTGTCTCCTGGGCTGACGCAGGAGCAGAAGGCAAAGGTGTGGCTGTGGGCGCAGCCGCGGCTCTGAGGAGCTCGGCAGGGAAGAGAGGGGAAGATGGACGGTCAGCTGCAGGAGAGATGGGTCAGAGAGAGGCGGGCTTTAGGCAGCGAGCTCTGCGCATGCTCAGCACCCGAGGGAGCCCCACAGGCGGGGGGTGGGGGGGAGGCGAATCAGGGCAGGGGAGCTGGGAACAGCCCCGCTTGTCCGGGTCGCATGTGGTTAGTGGCAGCTGGCTGGGCACAGGACTCTGGGTGCTCGCAGACCTGGGCGCACCAGCTCTGCCACCCCAATGCCCCCTCTCCCAATCCCGCCCCATCTGGCAGCAGCCAGCAGCTCACGCCCACGTGCTGCACATCAGTGCAGAGTCAGCTTTCTCCTGGCACCAGCGGCTCTTCGTCTGGCGGCCCGTGGCCCGGCTGCCCTCACCCCTCCCTGCTCGCAGTCCCCAGGGCGCCAGCCATGGATTTCTTGGCTTCTCTGGCCCTGACTGCAGCCAAAAAGGTGCCTCGTGGGCCGGCCACCTGCCACCCCAGTGCTGCCTGCGAGGCCTGGAGGCAGCTCCGCCGTATCGCAGACTCATCGGAGCTCACGCCTCCCGCACGGCCCGCCCCATCCCGAGTGGCATGGTCTCCCCTCCTTCCTGGGCTCCCGGCACGCCACCCCCAAAGCTACAAGGGCAAGGACCCCTGCTCCCCCACAGTGCGCAGAGGGGGAGGTCGAGGCAAGGGGTCTCTGTGTCTCCCCAGTGCCTCCTTACTACTCCCACTCGTCGAGCAGCGCCTGTGCCCCCCAAGAATAGGAGCATGCCCACTGCCTTCTGCACGCCCTCAGGGGTCCTCAGGGGCCAGTGACGGTTGGGGGCAGGAGGAAGGAAGGGTAGAAACAGTTGCCAGACTGAATTCAGGACACCCAGCTAAGATTTTGTAACAGCTTTATTGAGATACAATTTATATGTTATAAAGTTCACCCATTTAAAGCGTGCAACTCAATGGTCTTTACTATATTTACAAAATAATGCAGCTATCACCGTCACTTAATTTTAGAACATTTCATCACCCCCCCCCCAAAAAAAAACCCTTGTACCTCTATGGTCATTTCCCAGCCCCTGCTCACTTCTAAGAGACCCTGGCGATTACGAAGCTACCTCCCGCCTCCACAGATTTTTCTGTTCTGGACATTTCGCGCAAATGGAACTGTGCAGCACGTGTCCCTGTGACCGGCCCCTTCCACTGGGCCATTCTGTTAGCCGAGTTCATTGCTTTGGCAGCCCCTTTCCACAGCTGAGTGATCCTCCCCTCTGCGACTCATCTTAGCAGCCGTGGGTTGTTTCCACCTTTATGCACATTGCCGCTGTGAATATTCACGCGTGAGTTTTGTGTGAACGTATGTCATCTGTCTTAGGCAGATACAGACAGAGGAGAGACAGAACCACGCGCCTGGCTCTTCCTCACGCTTATCTCAAATACCGTCACGCTGCCTGGTTGGGAAGCTGCCAAGTCCCCTTCCGCAGATTAAACCACCGAGGCTTGGAGGGGGAGTGTGGGCCTCCTGAGCCTGTGGTGGATCCAGAGCCTGGAGCAGCCACCAAGTCCAGGCCATCGCCTGGGGCTCAGGGTCCCCCTGCTGGCCGGACAGGGTGTGGGGCGAGAGCCGGTTTCCAGGCTCAGGTAGGGGAGCCTGGCTCCCAGGACAGGCTCCAGTGCCCCCAGCTCCTGGGCCTTATGATTGTACGAAGGGCTGAAGCCCAGGGCCAGCCACACCCAAGGGTGCCCAGGAAGCCTGCCAGCTAGAGAGGACGGGGCTCTGGCCTCCTGGCGCCCAGCCCAAGGCCTCTGGCCCCTGTCACCAGGCCGAGTCCCCTAACCCGCCCAGAAGGACTGATCCGCCTGTCTCAGGAAAGCTGCAGAGCAGAGGGTTCCTAGCTCCCCCATCTCCATGCCCCTTGAGAGAGGCCCTCAGGGCCCGGCTGCCTCTGTGTCTCCAGGGACCACGGCTCGCAGAGGGCTTTTTGTCCCTCCAGCTCCCTCAGAGGTTATGAATCTGGCCCTGGTGTGCGATCTCACTTCCCTCCCTTCTGCAGAGTGGGACCGAGAAGCCTTGGTTTTCCCTCCTGTCAGATGGGGTCACGTGTGGGCCACTGCCAGGTAGCAGCTCTGTGCCCAGTGAGTGCGACCCACAGCTCACGGTCACCTTTTCCTCACTCAGCTCTATGGGCCGAGGGCACGGTGGGGGGCGCTCTGGACTGGGAAGCGCGCAGTACCCTGACAGGAGCTCAAGATAGTCCCAGTCTGGTCCCCTCCTGTGTCCCAGCCCCTGCCTGCAAGGAAGGGGCACTGGCAGCTGCGTCTCCCCGTGCCTGGGCCCCAGCCCAGCCAAAGGCCTGGCCAGCTGCTGGGATGGCCGAGATGCCTGGGTTCAGGGTTAGGCACAGGACAGCTGGCGTGGGGGAGGGTGCCAAGGGGCAGAGAAGGGACGTTTCTTCTCGCTCACACGTCCACTCACCTTGCAGCCTCCCAAGCCCCCAGGTCGGGGGGCCTCTGACCCCATGCCTGCCCCAGCCTGGGGGGTGAGCAGGTGGTCCCCCT
>NW_006433385.1:395572-400870 GCF_000325575.1 Pteropus alecto | reverse complement strand
CAGCTGTCACTGGTCCTGAGCTGGGCACGCCGGCTGCCGGCACCACTCACGAATCGCCAGCATTCACGCTCTGTCCCGGAGCCTCCACCTGTCCCCCTAGGTCTGAGCGGCAGGGCTGTGTGGCCCCATCTGTCACCCTCCATCCAGGACTCAGTGCCAGAGACTAAACTTCAGACCCCCAACTTCCACCTTCCGGGGCGGTGTGGAGGGCGGCCTGGGGGGCGGTGTGGAGGGCGGCCTGGGGGCAGGGTCCCGTGAGGGGCGCCCTCGTGGGCAGCAAAGGCAGCGAGCGATGCACAAACACGCGTTCGCCGAGGAAAACTGACACCTCTGCAGTTCAGGCCCAAATCCCCCCGGTCAGTCCCCAAACCCGATCTCTCCCTCGGCTCAGAGGGGGCGTCTTTCCAAGTTCCTCTATGTCTCTGTGTAAAGTATCCAGAGAAATCATATTGTACTATCACGTGCATCAGGTTCTGCTGTTATTTCTTCCATAAATTGTAAACTACAAATATTCTGCAATTAAATTCACTGAAAACAGTCTCCCGTGTCTAAACGGTCTGTCGGGGCCCACGACGACCTGCAGCGTTCCCAGCTCGGCACGTCACGCTTTCCCCGGCCGCGTCCCACGGCAGACACTCCGGCTGCCTCTCGTTTTGTCCCAGGACGAACGCTGTCCCCGTCACAGGCCCGAGGCTCCTCCAAGCTGGCCCGCCCTGCGCTCCCGGCCCTGGAACCACGATTTGCTGTCTACGCTGCTCTGAGGGGGAAAAACAGCAACCGTGTCCCCAGGAACATTTTCTTACAAATTGTTAGTGATTTTTTTCCAAAATCCTGAGTCCCACCAAGGTGATCTTTGTATCCACTTGGGGGCAGATTTCCGCCTGGGAAAGAGCTGCTGAGGAGGTAGAGGGGACAGACGGACGGAAGACCGGGGTCGGCGCGGAGTAGGGGAGAGGGGAGAGGGGACAAGCTCGGCCGTGTGGGACGCGCCTGCTCAGGCGGCAGGGCCGCCAGCGCCCACGGGGGGAAACCAGGCCGTGCGGGAGAGAGGAGGCGGCTAAGTAAACTGGGCCACGGACCATCATGCAGCCACCGAGGCTAGGAAGACTCGGCAGAAGCTCCCGACACCGAGTTACAGAGCTGAAGCTCCATGAGGGCTCCGGGGTGCAGAGTGTCGGCGGACACCGGCGGGGCGGGGGCGCTGGGGGCGCAGTGGGCGTGGCTGATGCCCCTGCACTGCCACCCGGTCGTTTCGTTCCGCGCTCGGCGACGGAGGCTCATGCGAAGCAGCGGCGGGGAGAAGGCGGGAAAGGGAAACTCATGGAGGACAAAGGGAAAGGGGCGGCGGGCGAGAAGGGAGGCCTGGGGCGAAAGGCACCTCAGCGCCACGCCAGCCACGGCGTCCCCACGCCAGCCGCAGTGTCCCCAGCGCCTCTTCCATGCCCTTCGGACTGAAAACGGTCCTCACTGGACACCGGAGAAGCATCCTCCAGGCCTCCAGTCTTTGCGAAAGGGTTAGGGACACGGGATCAGGGGCTCGAGGCCCTCGGGTCTGGCGCGTGAGGGGAGCCGGGGCAGGCCATCGAGGAGCGCGCAGCAGGAGCCCTCGCGAGCCAGGGACTCTGCGCTGGGTTCAGAGGCGGCCAGGGCTTGTCCGGCAGCGCCCGGCAGAAGGCACGTGGCGGGCCGGGTCTGGGTGCTCTTCTCAGGCTGTCCTGCCGCAAGCCTGTGTGGTCCTTTCTAGAACGGCTTTCGCGTCAAGTACGACGGGGACACAGTGAGGCTGAGAAGAAAGACTGTGACAAGGGGCTCGGGCTCCGGGCGGGGCGCACCTGCGGGGGGTGGGGCGACCTGCGGGGCTGCGCGTCGGCCCTGTCCCTGCAGCCCGTCTCAGGAGACTTCACGGTGAAAGCGGATTTGTCACCAGGAAAACGGGTTTCCTAGAATGTTCGAAAGCATCGGCTGGGAAACGCCCCACCCCGTCGTCCGCCTGTGGGGCGGGGCTTCAGCACGTGATGCGGGGAGACAGGATGTTCACGGCATGGCAGAGCCACCGGGGTCAGCTACCGGTCCCTTTGCAGGCTGAGAGGGGCTGAGGCACACAGGACTTACGAAGACTATGTGTTTTGGGGAGCGGAAGAGACAGTGAAGACAGGTCCCAGGGGGTCTCACCTCGTCCCCCAACGAGGCTGAGGGCTCACTTAGCTCTGGGGGCTCTGAGCCCCTTTTCTGTGCTGTGGTCCCCTCGGGCACAGCCACCTCCTCACAGCTGCTGGCTCTGCCGCCAAGCACCGCTTCAGGTCACTCCCTCCACAGAGCGCGTCCCAGAGGTGCCCAGTGTCCCCGGCATCCATATGGGATGCGGGAGCGTCCTCGGGGGCGGGGTGCAGGAGGGAAGAGCTTTCGATCCGAGGCAGGGAACACAGAGATCCTGCCGGAAGCAGAGGAGGTGGGAAGGACACGACGGGGGTGCAGGAGGCGTCTGCTCGTGGTCCCAGCTCTAGGGTTTCGTGGAGCAGATGGCAGACTATTTATACCTCCCTCAGACAGAGCCGAGATCTGTGAGGTGCCAGGGCTGACAGCCGGCGGGGACCCCTGGATTCCGGTTTGGGGGGAACCACCTGTGCCCACCCTCCAGGCTGCTGAGAGTCCTCTGGACACCCATTCTCCCAGAGATGGCAAAGCCTCTGTCGTGACAGCTGTGGGGACCAGGCACTACGCTAAGCCCTCAGTCTCTCTTCTTGGCCCACAATTCTTCCTGGCTCAGATCACCTCACAGCTACACCTCACTGCAGGCTTGGGAGGTCTGAGGTCAGAGTCAAGCACTTGCCACCAACCTCCAAGGCCAAGAGCCGAGCCCCAGCGAGGACACAGCCACGGGAGGCGCCATCTGCTCCATGCAGCAGGGAGGGAGGTGCCGTGAGCACCACGGGCCAGGCCGACACCGACCCCCGGGGCTGCGGGTGCTGGTGCCAGGGCGCCTGCCAGTGAGTAGACGGGACACCCTGGGGTCACGAGGTGGGGCGCCTGGTCACCTGAGTCATTGTCCCTACCTTGCAGAGCCCCGCGGTGACCAAACAGCTCACACGTGTCAAGCACTTGTGCCCTGCCTGGTAACAGGAAAGTCCCAAGTGGCGATATGGCTGTTGACCACGACCTGGCAATAAAGAGCACTCTGTCCCTGAGCCTGCCATGCCCTGGGCCCAGGTGCTTCCCCTGACCCTGCCGGGGACACTGCAGGGCCCCACTGGCCGGGCCAGGGATCCAGTGTGGCTCTTCCCCAGGAATGTGAGTGCAGCAGCTGCAGGCTGGGGGCGCAGAGTGTGGGCGCGTGGGGCATGGCTGTGGGGTGCCGCGGGGGGCCGCGGACATGGGGCTCGGCACCTCCCCACTGGGAGTAGCCAGGCCAAGGCCCCACAGCCACCCTGCAGGGCCCGCGGCAGACGGCCTGCCCCGGCCCAGACATTTGTGATCTGTCTCCTAAGAGGATGGAGCAGGGACCCGGGACAGACGAGGGAGAAGGTCGGGACAGGCAGGGAAGCTGAGCTAGGGAAAGGCGTACGGAGCCTTGGGCGGGTGGGCACGAGGGCTGGCAGAGAAGGAGAAGTGGCAGATTCTGAGAAAAGGAGGGACATGGAATCGAGCCCTTGGAGAAGCAGGACGAGTGTGGGGAGAGCCACGTCCCTGCAGTTCCCAGGCGACAAGACCAGTCGCCGTCTGCAGGCCTCAGCCGCCCCCTCAGCACGGCTTGGGACTCGGGACTGGCAGCGGAGGCTGCAGCCCACACGCCCAGCACCCCCCCAGCCCCCCCACCTTCCGACCTGGGAGGCTGCCCTGGGCCAGCCCGCAGCCTGGGCGCAGCTGGGTGTCCAAGCCCCAGCGGGGAATGCAGGGAGGGCCCCAGAGCACATTCTGGGGAGGAGAAGCCAGCATCTCCACCCAGGCAGCAGCTGCTCCCAAATATGTCACAACTTGTCAAAGAGGCAGAAATAGAAGCCATCCAGGAGTGGAGGGGGTGGGTGGCACGCTGGGGCTTGGGGAGGCTGGACCGGGAGGGGCAGGCGGGGGCTAACCAGCGAGTGTGACAGAGGCGTGCCGACCGGTCCGGGCAGGCTGCGGCGGGTCCAGAGACGGCCCAAGGGCCTTTCTGAGACCGCGTATGACAGCGACATGGAGACGGGAAGAGACAAAGTCCCCACGGAAGCTGCACCCCCACCCTGGGAGGCCACTCTTCAGGGCGAGGCCTGTTCGGACAGCTCTCTAAACAGTTCTCGTACCCCGATACGGTCGGAAGAAGAACGTCGCCTCTCAACGGGCTGCTAGAACCGCCACATCCCGCACTCCGCCTGTCAGGCGGGGACGGCGGGGACCGGCAGCAGGGTGCCCCGAGGCCTCGTCCGGCACCCCGACTCCAGGACAGCATCTGTCTTGTGGGGACCGAGGGCCAGGCTCTCGGGGGAGCACCGGCCACTCATCAAAAAGCCTTGCCCACGTCTCAAAGGCCCCGGGCCTCAGGGCCTCAGCCCGCTGCACCTCGGTCTGGGTGTCTTTGAACCAGTCACCTCCCCTGGCCCTCACCCCCAAGGGCCCAGGCCGAGGCCAGAGATTCTTGAATAAGCCTGGCTCTGGGGTCCAGACCAGACAGGGACTGGATTCCCAGTGGTCACCTGATGCCCAGTCCTCAGTGGACACATGAGTGGCCTCCGAGGCCCCCCCTGCTGCTCACCCCTCCACCTCCAAACCCTCCTCCCACTGCCCGCCTCTCACCCTCTCGAGCCTTCTCTCCACCCACCATCATCGTCTCTCCCGACAGCTCCCACAACTCCCTGTTCGAAGCCCAGGGCACCTCCAGGCCCCTGGCTGCCTCCAACCTGGGGCCCCAGGCCCACCTGGAAAGCAGGTGCTCCCAGCAGCCTGGGGGACGAGGAGGGGGCGCCAGGCCCGGAGGCCTGAGTCCGCAGTCCCTGTGCCCGCCCCCCCCCCACCCGCCGTCTCGGCCTCAGTGCCCAGCAGGAAAGGGAGAAGGTGGACCCGCCGGCCTCAGCCGCCTTCCAGCTCCGACTTTCTGTGGTTCTGTGCTCTGTGCTCCCCCTGCTACAAAGCTCCCACCCTGCAAAGGACTAGGGCTGATTTGCATGCCACGGGGCCCGCGGATACGCACACATTCCCAGCCAGAGACACAGGCCAGGGAAGCAGAAAGGGGTGTCGCCTGGAGAAGCCGGAGGCTCCCGCCCTCCCGGGCCCTCTTTTTTCCCCCGGGTTCCCAGCACACGAGCCCAGGTCAGCCCCTGCGAGGCC
>NW_006433385.1:349670-395555 GCF_000325575.1 Pteropus alecto | reverse complement strand
GTCAGGAAGATGGGCCTAGGTGAGGGGCAGGGGAGGTGGGGGAGGTGGGGTCAGGACCAGGACCATGCAAATGAGGTCAGGCGGCACCAGACAGACAGAAAGGCTGAGGCCAGCAGGTGGGGCGCCAGCGGGGGGTCAGGCCTCCCCTGGAGGAGGCGGCTTCAGTGAGGGGGGGACCCTTGTGCCAGGTGGGGATTAGGGCTGACACCCGCTGTCAGGTTGGCGCTGACGGATCACCGCTGCTGGGCGCACAAAGGCTGCTCTGTGCAGGCACGAGTGTGTCCCCGTCCGTCAGAGGCAGCTCATGCCGGGTGGGGGTGGGGGGCAGGCCCGCAGCTTCAGCTTCTCCACAACTGGCCTGAGGCAGCAACAAGGTGGGTCAAGGGACAGTCCCTCTATCATGGTTTCGAGGTCAGTCCCGGGAGGGCCTGTGCCCAGAGCTGGGCCTGACTTGGGACCCAGGCCACTCACTCAGACAGACATGCACAGCAAGTCACTGGAAACTGGGCACGCTCGGCCACCCTGACCCCAGCCCCACCGTCATGTTTGCTGGGAGGCAACGGTCACACAGAAGGCTCTGCCGGCCACATCGCGGCCCTGGGACTGACGGGTCCTGCAGGAGACTCGACATGTGCGCCTCCCGGCCTCCTCCCTCATCGCCCTGCTGGCGGCTCTGTGCACCCTCGTCACTCCCTGAGACCGTGCTGCAGGCCCCAGCACACGGCGCAGTTCATGATCCCCGATCGAAGGAGGGAATGACTCCATGTCCACAGCACTCCCATCACGTACCGCACACGCCGCGCACGCACGCACGCACACACGCACACGTACGCACTCACATCACGTACCGCACACGCCGCGCACGCACGCACGCACACACGCACACGTACGCACTCCCATCACGTACCGCACACGCCGCGCACGCACGCACGCACACACGCACACGTACGCACTCACATCACGTACCGCACACGCCGCGCACGCACGCACGCACACACGCACACGTACGCACTCCCATCACGTACCGCACACGCCGCGCACGCACGCACGCACACACGCACACGTACGCACTCCCATCACGTACCGCACACGCCGCGCACGCACGCACGCACACGTACGCACTCACATCACGTACCGCACACGCCGCACACGCACGCACGCACACACGCACACGTACGCACTCACATCACGTACCGCGCACGCCACGCACACACGCACACGCACGCACTCACATCACGTACCGCACACACCGCGCACGCACGCACACACGCACACGTACGCACTCACATCACGTACCACGCACGCCGCGCACACACGCACACGTACGCACTCACATCACGTACCGCACACGCTGCACACGCACACACACCACACACCGCACATGCTGCGTATGTGCACACCACACACGTCACACTCACGCCACGGTCCGCACACACACCACACCATCCTCTCTCGGTTGAGCATCCTCCGGCCTGAATACGGTGTTGGGACCTTCAGTGGGTCACTGCAGGGTCACTGCCATGTCCTCCGCGTGGCCGCCTCTCGGTCCCTAGGTGCCCGGCAGGGCCTCCTGCCGTCACATCTGTGGGTCCCGACCGCTGAGCCCACCTGTCCCCACACCCCTCCCTCCTCTTCTCCCTTCTAAACCTCTGGTCAGCCTGTCCCCCAAACCTCGGCGCCCCCCACCCGAGACAGCTCTTGGGCGAGCCTGCTCCTCTGCTGCGGACCAGGCCCTGCGCGTGCTGCTGACCTCGGCGGCCCTCCCGTCATTGTTACGGAACGTCGCCCATCAGTGTCCGCACGTGCCGGCCAGACGGTAGGACCCTGGAAACTGTCACAGAACCAGCCTGGTCCCTGCCCCATCTTTGGAGGACTGGACGGGTGTTTGGAGGGGAGGCAGAATGGATCCCCAAAGGACAACATGATGCGATTTCTGGGTTTCCATAGTAACTTCAACATCCCTGCTATTCTCAGGGATCAGAGGGTTCGAGTGTAAACTGAGGCAATGTTCTCTTTTTCTCTTTTCCTTTTTGGTGGGCGGGGATGTTCAATTCTCCTTCAGTCCAGCTGGTCAGGGCCAAAGTGAGGTTAGAGCCCAGCTCCCATGCTGCCACTGTCCACCGGCGCTGAGGCCAGAAGCCAGAAAAAGACCCCACGGGCCCTTCAGCCTGCTGGGCCCTTCCATAGTCCAGCTGTGTCACCCTCATCTCTGCGCCCTGCCCCGAGGACGCCAGCACTGTCCTGGCTCCTCCCCGTGGACAAGAGGAAGGACAGCCGCATTCAGGTCGCACAGCCCCTGTGACATCTTCCCCGAGGACCCGGCTCCGCTGTCGCCACCGCTGTTTGGGACTGACGTCAGCCTCGTCTGTCCCAGGGGCAGGGGTCAGACTTAGTCCACTGGGTCCTCACAGGAAACCGAGACCAAAAGGAAAAAGACAGAAGGGTCCGGAACCCACGAGGCACCTGCAGCCGGCGCAGGCGTCGGTGTGGGGTGGGCAAGGGCAGCGGAGCTGGGCGATGGCCACCTGGGAGGGGGTTCTGGCCCTGGGCTTCAGGTAGAGCTGGGCGACGATCAGAGTCTGCTGGGTAGATGTGTCCCCGAGGGCGGAGACCCTGCCGTGGGCTCCCAGCAACCCTCCTGCCCAAGAGGGGCCCTGTGTGCTGCCGGCCGGGAGGCATGGCCACCGGGTGGGGAGTGCTGGCCCTCTCGGCTCCTGGGCCCCTGCTAAGAGGTGACACAGACCGAGAGGCCCAGAGAGGACGCTGTCCCTCCCCCCTGACGCGCGAAGCCTGCAGGGTGCGTGTCACACCGACAGCCCCCGCGGGCAGACGTGGCGCCAAGCCCAGGGTCAAGAAGGGGGGACCCGCTGAGTTCAGAGACCCCGTCCCCACGTGCGGCGAGGGGCCAGGGACAGTCGAGGAGGAGCTGGGGCAGCACAGACAAAGGTCCGGAGCGAGGAGGGGACGGAGGGCTCACTAGGTCTCCACCTTGTCACCGTGGGGACAGCGGCCCCTGTAGCTGGTCTGACCCTGATGCGGGCTCTGAAGTGAAAGCAGCCCCCGAGTCCACCAACAAGGAAAAGCGGGCCGGTCCCACAAGACCCAAGAGAAACACGATGTCAAGCTGCTCTGACCCACCGAGGGATCCATTTGCCCCTTGAACCCTCAGCCCTCCGGCCCCAGACACTGAGAGCCCACATGTACCCCAAACGGCAGCAGCCTCAGCCTTTGGGAGGGTGGTCTGTGAAAGAGGGTCCTCTGACCCTGAGTGGGGTGACATGCTGTCAGGAGTCAGGGGGCCGGGTGACCTGACTTCCCTGGAGCCCACTCGGCTTGTCCGGACGGCCAGCAGGGCGGGCAGCCCCCCGCCAGCAGTAATTGAAAGGAGCAGATGAGAGGGGCGTGTGTCCCCCACCACCCCGCCCGTGGGGGCTGCCGAGCTCCGAGAACTAATCAAGTTACAGACGGCCTCCCTGCCCCGGGGGCTGGCCAGGGAGGGCCGAGTCACACTGATCCACTGCGAGTGTCTTGATGTGCAGCAACAGCTTAGCGGGGCTCGGGTTTCCCGGCCTTGGCTATATTTATCCCTGGTTCCGTGCCAGCGGGGAGGGTTTAAATGGCACCCAGCAGTTGGCGTGAGGGGCTGCAGGCGTGCGGGGGCCAGCAGCAGGAGCAAGCTTCTTCTGACCCCATGGAGCTGTACGAGACGCCCCCCTACTTCTACCAGGAGCCCCACTTCTGCGACGGGGACAGCTACCTGCCCGTCCACCTGCAGGGCTTCGAGCCCCCAGGCTACGAGCGGGCCGAGCTTGGCCTGGGTCCCGAGGCCCGTGGGCCCCTTGAAGACCAGGGTCTGGGGCCACCCGAGCCCTGCCCGGGCCAGTGCCTGCCGTGGGCGTGCAAGGCGTGCAAGAGGAAGTCGGTGTCGGTGGACCGGCGGCGGGCGGCCACACTGCGGGAGAAGCGCCGGCTGAAGAAGGTGAACGAGGCCTTCGAGGCCCTGAAGCGGAGCGCGCTGCCCAACCCCAGCCAGCGGCTGCCCAAGGTCGAGATCCTGCGCAGTGCCATCCAGTACATCGAGCGCCTGCAGGCTCTGCTGCGCGCCCTCAACCAGGAGGAGCGCGGCCTCCGCTGCCGGGGCGCCAGCGGCCAGCCCGCGGCGGTGAGTGGCCCCGGCCCCCGGGGCCCAGCAGGCTGTGTGGCGAGCGCCTGAGTCCCCGTGTCCTTTCCAGACAAGACAGAGGCCGCGGGGGGGCGGGGGGCGGGGGGGGCGGCAGAGCACGGAAGGGGCCTGGCCAGCGCCAGCCGTGTGGGGGCGACGGTGACCGCAGTGCCTGGGGACAGGCCCACCTGGCCGGCCCGAGACCCCAGCCCCTAGCCGTGGGCCAAGAACCCCAAGCCCTTAGGCCCGTGCCCAGCGAGCCAGAGGCCGCGCCAGGGTGGAGGCCAGGGCAGGCCAGGAAGCAGGGGCTCCGCGGTCGACTGTTACGGGTCCAGGCTGGGGCAGCCTGGGCGGCCACCTTCTCCCAGTGCCCACGAGGGGGCTCCTGCCCACTGTCCACAGAGGGCACCTCGGACGTGCTCTGACCTCCCTTCTGCGTCTTACAGGTGTCCAGCGCCTCCTGCAGCCCAGAGTGGAGCAGTGCACTGGACTTTGGCCCCAGCCCTGGGGGTAAGTGAGGCCGGACCCCGGTGCCCTAGGCTCGAACCCCTCAGCTGTCCCCAGGCCCAGTCTCCTCCCCATGGCCCCTCCAGGGACCTGCCGACAGCGGACGGGGTGGCCCTGTGCCTCCCTGAAGTCTTGACCAGCACAGAGGTCCTGCCTGCTGCTGCCCCCCCCCGCCCTGCTGGTGCTGACCTTCTCCCCGAGGAGGAGACTGTCCCTGTCCCAGGGGCCCCTGGGAACCGCTGAGTCAGAGCCCCTCACCGGGCCAGCGAAGGACAGCCCGGGCCCAATGCCACCTACAGCAGCCAGAACAGTGGCCTCAGACCCATGGCTGCTGCGGAGCTTGGGGGCCACGTGCCCCGTGGGGAACGGCTCAGGCGACAGCAGGACCTGAGTCTGCTCAGCCGACTGTCCTGGCACCCCAGGCCTCACCCCGTGAACTGCCCACTAACACCTGCCCTCTCTCCCTGCAGACCATCTGCTCACAGCCGACCCCACAGACACCCACAACCTGCACTCGCTCAGCTCCATCGTGGACGGCATGACCGTGGAGGACGTCTCTGCGGCTTTCCCAGACGAATCCATGCCCAACTGAGATCGTGTGCCAGGCCGGGTGCCCGGGAGGGCCCCAAGCCGGCCACGGATGCCACCATGTCTGCAGCAGAGGCCTCCTGCCCGGGGCGGCCACAAGCCAGCCCACCCCCTCCTCGTCCAAGTAAGGTTAACCCACCACCCAGAGAGGGAACGCACGCTCTCACTCGGCCAGCTCCTCAGGGCTCAGGCGCGCATCTCCAGGGAGAGGAAGCGGGGCTCAGCGCACCCCTCGGGCACCCGTGTCTGCCCAGACGAGCCGAGCACACCTGCTGTCCCTGTCCCCTCCCGCTGCCAGTGGCTGGGCTGGGCCTGCCCTGAGCTGGGAGAGAACAGGACGTCGCTCTGTTCTCAAGTCCCTGGGGGCCAAGCTTCTGCAGAGAACACTGGGAACCTTCCCGCGGCTTTATGTTTTGTTCCGTTTTGTGTTTGTGTGTTGTTTGTGAAACTGCCATCTGACCAAGGTCTCCTGTGCGAAGTTGCCAGGGACAGGTGGGGGGGGCAGGGACTCTTGGGGTGATTTCTTTGGTTAACTAAGCATCGTGTGGTTTTGCCATTGTTTTGTATTTTTTTCTAACTTATTTGGATTTCCTTTTTTAAAAAATGAATAAAGACTGGGTGCTAGAACAGTGTCCGAGATGATGGGGTGGGGGCTGCTGCACCCGCATCCCCCCCAGTCCAGACACACCCAGGGATGGCGTCCGAGGGCCAGAGCGGCTGGGGCCCTGGGACGCCAGGTCCACAGAACCCTGTGGGACACGTGGGAAAACCCGCCGCCGAGCGCTCACCACACCGATTCTCACATCCCACAGGCCCTGCCGTTGACTGGGCAGGTCGCGGCCCGTGGCCCACGGCCCACGGCCCCAGGCAGGGGCACCTGTGGGATCCCCTCCCTCATCCCGCCTCGTCTCTGGCGTGACACCACCCGGAGCCCCGTAGGGAGGTGGGGGGCGACTGAATCAGGCTGGCTGGGGTCAGACACTGCCACTTCCCTGCGGCCAGCCAGCGTGTCCCCTGCCACACCCTCCCATCCCTCCAGACTGCAGGGAGTCTGGCCCCTGCCGACCACTCAGAAGAGAAGGCAGCTCTGCTGAGGCCGAGGGGAGGGGCTCACAAGGACAATGCAGGGGTCCCCTCCAGACGGGAAGCTGCTTTCCGAAGGCTGGCTCTGAGGGGAGAGGCAGGTGGAGAACAGGGAGCGAAGGTCTGGGGCAGAGACCACATAGGATTAAGTGGAAAGCACCAGGGTCAGAATCTAAACGGACCCTCGACAGCCACCAGAGACTAATTCCAAGTGCTTCGGGCTCAGCTGTCAGATGCTGCAAGTTGCCGGTTTCAGAGGCACTGCCAAAGCTGAGACGTCTGGACAAAGCCTGGTCCCGTGGGCCCTCACCACGGTTACTCACCAGACGCAGCTGGGCCATGTTCCCAGCCCCCGCTTGACTTGCTCCTGAGCGGGGCTCAACAGGCAGCCCCCAGGGCTCCCCAGAAATTCTGCAGAGGGAACAGGGGGAGGGGCTCAGAGCAGGCTCAGAAGCCGGGAGGGCTGCTCATCTGGAAAACCCAGTCCCACTCTCCCTGATGGCTGCTCAGGTCCATGTCCTCTGTCTGGCACCCCCAAACCCCGACACAGTCCCACTGCCTCAGCTGCCCCCTTGCTAGGGGCTCGCGTCCACTGAGGGGCTGGTAGGCTCTGGGGCTGCTGGGCACATTCCTTATCCCTCCTCAGCTGCCATGTCCATTGGAAACTGCGGTCCATATTCATAACTTGGTGAGAATGGACAGTGCTCAGAGATGGCCATTTAGGTCAGGGGTGCCGGCTACGGTCAGGCCTGCCCTTCGTCAGCTCCTTTGTTCCCCAGGTCCTCACGTCTCCCCCCAGGGAGAAAGAGCTGCTGGGACCGCACGGGCGTGAGGGGAAACCGCCAGGTGGGGGCAGAAACCATCCTCAAAGCACGGGGACTTTCCTAGCTTAGCAAGAGCTTAGCCTTCGCAATTAAATTACAGATGAGGGTTAATGAGCACTGAGTGGTCGGTCGTTCTTTAGGGAAAGGCGCTTCAGTTCAGATCTCCAGTGGAAGCACCTGCAGCGAAGCGAACCGGGGTAATCAAAAGCTGCCGCCAGGGAACCCCACAGGGAAAGATAAGAATGACTCGAAATTGACACAGCAAGCGTCAGTGTGTAAACAGGAAGTCCGTGGAGAGTGTCGACAATTAGCGCGCCTTGCGGAATGCCTAAGGTACGGTTCGCCGATGCCGACAAATACTCTTAGGTACCCGACTTCTCAAAGTGATCTGTTTGGCAGCTGAAAAGCCGCAGTGCTGCAGGTGCAGCAGGTGCTGGGCCACATGGAGGAGGAGGTGGGAGGGACGACCGAGGGCGTTTCACAGGTGGAACGCAGTTCCCAGCTCATCAGCCCATTTGCTTCTCTGAATTCCTGGCTTCCGGGCCTCAGCCCAGGGCGGAGACCCCCGGAAGTGAGCTCAAGCTCAGGAGGGCTTTGGGTTGGGCTGGGGTCTTGGCTAAGGAGGCATGGCCCAGGCCAAAGGGAGACCCCAACCTTCACCCCATGGCGATGCTGGCCATACCTCCCCCTCAGCCACAGGCACCGACCAGAAGCGTGGAACCTCACTGGGACGGGCAAAAGGAGGTGGCCCAGGAAAGAAACATAGATCCCTTTCTTCCCCATGAATGTCACAGAAATGTGATGTTCGGGTCTCATCTCAAGCTCAGCATGTCCAAAACGGAACCCACATCAGCCTGCTCCTTCTGCCTCTCCCTTCCCGCTGGACAGCGGCACTGGGGGACTGCAGATTTTCTGCATTCCTTCAGATTCTCGTAGCCGGCGGATCACCACACCGGGCCGTCTCGCCGTGATCATGGAGAGAATGGGAAGGGCCTCCAGAGGCTCGGGCACCAGGCCACGCCTCCCTCGCCTGCGTGCCCTCCCTTGATGTGCTCCCATGTCGTCCTCCGTGCCAAGGATGCTGCCATCCCAGACTGTCCAGGACGCAGTCAGCCTCAGAGGAGAGGAGATCGGGGCGTGTGCCACTCGCAGGGTCAGAGGCCCTATCTAAATACGTGTCGTAGTGAAGGACAGGGCACTGCAGTCAGGGCCTGGCTCTGGGGTCCCCACCTGCCTCTCGCCAGCTGAGCACATTCTGCACACGAGCGGACACGCTAAGCCAGCATAGAGCAGCGCCCGGCACATGCCAGTTCCCAGTGAGTTTCACTCTCACTAAATACTAACCCTTATAAAACCCGTCTGGCAGAGGCTGGCTTGCTTATTCAGTCCAGGCTGCACATCGAGGGGTAGAGAGGGCACAAGGCTGACCCAAGGGTGGGACTCAGACAGCATCTCAGCTGGCAGAGAGCTGGGGCAAAGCGTGGCCGCCGCTAATTCTGCTGGGTATAGCTAGGGACGGCTAGGAACACCTCCCAGGTGGTGCACGACAGGGTCTGGGAGTTGCCGTCAGTGCTGGGCTTCGGCAGACACGGAGTTGCTGAGCGGGATGGACTTGGGACGGGGGTGGGGACAGGGGGCCCTGCAGCTTCCTATGCCACGCCGACCCAGAGCTGGGGGGATGAGGGGGCGCTGGAGCAGGTGAGCAGAGCTGCTGGGCCACGGGCAGCCCCAGCGGCCGCCTCCCCAGCACTCCACACCTGTGCGAGGGGCATTAAACTCCACTTTCACTGCCCTGAGGGCTGTGGAGGGAGCTGGACATGCCAGGTGAGCTCGAAACACCAGAGCCACATGCAGGGCGTCTCAAAACCAGCTTGTTTATTGGCACGTACACACGCACGCTCACCCACACACCTGTTCCTGCTGCACTGAGCCAGGACGGCACTGAGGAGGGGCCTGGCAAGGACAGGGGGCCGGTGAGGGGCTCAGGCCACTGGTGACTCTCCAAGTACACTGGCCACGAGGCGACAGATATACCAGGACGGCAGCCTTTGGTCACCTCCATGCAATCCCAAGATGCCCTGAGGGGACCCGGGTCCCACCAGCTGCTGCGTTATGACACGACCACCGTGCAGGGCTCAGGTGCAGAGAAGGGGCTCGCCCATCGAGTCCCCTGATGAAGCCAGATGGCGTCCTGGTCCCTAACTCCACCATCTCAGGAACCTGGGTTTTCCCCATGATCTGACTGCCCCCCGCCCAGGCTCAGGGCATTTCTCACCACCGACTCATTTTCTGCTCAACCCCTCCTGCCCCCTTTGCAGTGGCCTGATCAATAGGGAGGGCAGGGGACCGCGAGAGACGGCATGACACGTGGTGGCTCTGCCTGCACCTGGGGACCTCTCCTCCACCGAAAAGTGGCCAAGGGCTCTGGACCCTGGCACTGCCCCAGGCTCCATCTCTCCCGGACGGGGTGCTCTGAGCCATTACGCCACCTGCTCGCCCGCCCTGCTCAGAACCTCAGTCGATCAGGTTGCAAACCAGCTGCTCAGCCCCCCTCCAGGAAACATGCTGCACACACTACGATGACGCCCGGGCTTCCGCCCGCTCATCCTGAACTTGGGTCCCAAAGCCGCCCAGGCACCTCGGCAGGGTGAGGAAATGCGTGAAGCAGAGATTTCTTGGGAATGTTATTCCTAGCGAACCAGGAACTGCGGCCCCGGCTGCAGCCGCCACCGTGCTGGCTGCTGGGGAAACGAAGTGACGTGGCGGAAGCTGGCGGGTCTCTGAGCTCTCGGAGGAGGCAGTCCCTGCCCAGCACGGGAGCCCCAAGCAACGTGGGGGGCTCTGGGCGTGAGCAGGAGGCGCCGGCCTCACTGACACTCAGTCACCTGGCCTGGGCCTGACCCACAGACAGGAAAGCTTTGCTTTCTCCCACGGGGGTCGGGGAAGGGTGCCTCAGTCAACCACCCCAAAGCTGGTTCCGAGGTCCATGTACATGTGTGTAAGCCGCTCAGCAGGCTGCTCCTGGGGGTGCCACAGCATGGGCGCGGGGACCAGGGGCGGGGTGCTGGGAGCAGCTGGCAGTGCACAGCCGATCAGCCCCAGAGCGAAGACGCACAGTCCCTGTACCCACCCAGCAGCGGGGCCACCCCACAGCCCTTTGGGCTTAAGGCACCACAGGCCGCTGTCCCCACCTCCCGTGGCCCTGCCTGCCTATGGAGTGGAGCGCTTCCCTTCCCTCCTCCCCAGCCTGAGGCCCCTGTCCCTCTCAAACGCACAGTGGGCACGGTCGTCCCACTCAGCCAGTGCCTGGAGTGTCCTGGTCAGCCTCCCTCTCCTCAGCCTCGCCATCCTGGGCAGAGGGGCCTGCTGCTCCCCGCCAGCCCCAGGTGGTGCTGGAGGCAGCTGTGGGGTGCTCCAGGGAAGAAGAATGCTGAGGGGTGCCCACACCAGACGCAGGCTGTTTGGCACAGGATGGGGACGGGGACAGGGACCAGAAGGCTAGACCGGCCCACAAGGCACCGTCTGACATCTTTCTCTTCCCCAGTGGGTGGCAGTCTAGGCCCACCAGGTCCAGGAGCTGAGGGGGAGGTCACACCCACCCAGAGGTGGCCGCTGTCCCTCCCACAGAATTTGCACAGCACTAGATGGCCGGCCACGTCCTCAGACGTACAGGACAGCGGGGTCTCAGGGCGCCGAGTCGGAGGGCGGGAACACTCCGTCCTCTGGGGCCACAGGAGTCACAGCAGACTGGGGCCGCGGCGGGGACGCGCTAGTCCCGGAAGGCGGAGAGCATGTGTCCGTAGAGATAGTGGGACCGAGCTGGGGAGAGAGGCCAGCGCTGAGCCGGGCGGCGCGGGAGGCGGGGCTGCAGGGGACCTGCCGGTGACAGCCGGTGACAGCCCAGCCGGGCGCCGGCGATGGGGGGGGAAGGGCCGGGTGCAGGGGGCCAGGCAGGGGGCGGCAGGGGCGGGGTGGGGGCCCCCGCTCGGGGCCTTCCTGGGCACAGGAAGCGAGCTCACCCTTCCACTCCCAGCCCCCTCATCTCAGAGTCAGGGTGGGAGGCAGGGCCTGGCAGGGCGGAAGGGGTACCTCAGCACACAGAGATCCCGCCATGACACTTTCTACACGGTCCTGGACACGTGTCACTCTACAATGCCACTCACAGCGTCTCTCACCTTCAGGCTCGACCTTCCTCGCGGGCGGGGGCGCGGACACCAGCATGCCCCCCGGGAGTTCCCGCGGCCGGAAGCGCTTCCTCCAGGACGGCGCGCGGCGGAACACCCTGTCGTCCCCCTGCGCAGGGACACAGCAGAGATGCCACCAGCCCCCGCCCCTGCCCTTTTGGAAAGAAGGGGGCAAACGCCTGGCCCTCAGCTTTTCCGCCTGTGAAATGAACCTGCTGAGGTGGGTGACTACTCTGTGACTCTGAACGCTCCGGCTCGGGCTGGAGGGTCCCCTCTGATGGCATGTCCCCAACCTCTCCAACTTGGCTTCGGATGCCCGGCGACCTTCCAAGTACCCCTCTTCTCAGTCCCATCCTGGGACTGGTCACCAGGCAGCGCTCCGCTCCCCGTCCACTCTTGAGGGGGCCTCAGGGTGGGTGGGGAGTCAGGACACCGGGCAACAGGACCCTTGAAGAGTATGACCCGTCTCCTCCTCAGGCCGCACACCCTGACAGGACCAGGGGACAACGCCGTGTGGTGGCCGGGCAGGCGGCTGTGCTGGGCAACCCCAGCTGTCCACCCCTCCCCAGTGCCAGCCAAATCCGCAAAATTACGGAAGGTGCGGGCCCTGCGCACACAGGACGCACACAAGATGCGCTGTGCACGGACCCCCCACGGAGCCCACGCCGCACCCCCCAGACTCCGCTCCTCCCCCCTCACCACAGAGCGCTGGCACCCTGCCTCGCAGCCCGAAGCCCCTGCGCCTGCACCCTCAGACTGCTCTGGGCAGACGGCCCAGGAACGGGGGACTCTAAGCCACTACTGCTGCCTGGCTCCTTGGGGCCTATGGCCCTGAGTGGGCCCAGTGCCCCTCTCCAGCCCTAGCCCTCCGCTGGACCTGTGGGCCGAGCAGCATTGTACGCACACCTGAGATTACGTCACTAATCTCTCTCCCCGTCAAAGTCTGTGTCCCTGGGACAGAGACTGAGATCGTCCCTCAGCCCCCGAGTCGTGCCCGGGACACTGCGGGCGCCGGAGCAGCCGTCTCAGCTCCGCGGTGGGGCTTTCCAGGCAGGTGCCTTGTCCGTGAGTACCAGGAACTTGCCTCATCTCTGTCCTCCCCATAACGGAGCCCGCGCCCCCCCATCCCCACCTTCTGCCAGCCCTAAGGGTGTCCCTGCCCCTCCCACCCCCTCAGCCAGGGACAGCCCTGCCCTGCCCCCTGCCCTTGCACCGTGAAGGTGGACTGGACACTGAGGGGAAACGGGAGCCAGAGTCGCAGAGACGGCTGGAGGGTGCTGGAGGGCGGGACGGGAGGGGCCTCCCGGGGCCCACTCTGTGCCCACACATGCCACCCACTCCCAGACCTGATGAAGCTCCTGCGAGACAGTCTTCTTCAGCCTGGCACCTCAGTGCACCCCAGAAGTCCCCTGGTGCCCCCGGCCTGGTGTCGCCTACTCAGCAGCTCTACTCCAGTGCCTGAGGCGTGACCGGGTGGCCGGCTTCGCACGCCTCCAGGAGGCATAGGGACCAGGTGCACTTTTGCTCCAGTCCTGCTCTGCCACACATCAGCCTGTGACAACAGCTAGGGTTCCTCACCGCCAAATGCCACAATGCCCTGTCACACAGATGGCTGCGAGCACAGAGTGAGCTGTCACTCACCACCACCAGGCCTGGCCCGGGGGAGGCCTGTGAAGACACTTCTGTGAGGTGGAGGGATGAGCAGCTTAGACGTCGGAAGGGGGCACAGCGAGATGCACGGGGGGCCCTCCCCCCGACGGCATCGGAGACGCAGGGTGAGTGGGGGCCCACGCAGGGGCACAAGGGAACCAGGGTCCCTGAGGTGGGGTTCTGCAGTCCGTGCCCCAGACCGGAGCATGCACACGGCCGTGTGCACCTGTTAGCAACGTCCGACTCCAAACTGTCTCTGGGGAAGAGGCCCCACCAGCTCTGGGTGCTCCCGAGTATGTCCTGTCTGTGGGACGGAGGAGCGGCCCACGGAGGCGGCTCAGCCCACATGAGAGGGGGCACTGTGGCTGTCCCAGGGGCCAGCGCTGTCAGCAGAGGCACTGTGGGGCAGCAGGAGAAGGGGAAGCGACACAGGAAATGGGGACCAGAGCACACACAGAGCAGCTAAGACGGAACAATCTGGGCTCCTTTCGAACTTGTTTGGAGCCAAGGAGCTAAGGCAGACGTGTCGGGAAGGGCCAGGGAAGGGCCAGCAAGGCTGGGGACCAGAGGCTGAATGGGCAGGCGGCGGGGCAGAGGGGCCGTGTTCTCAGGAAGCAGGTGCATCTGGCACGTGTGCCTGAGGGAGCGTCAGAGTCTCCTACCACATGCGGCCTGGCTCGGGGCCAGCCTGACCAGACCTGACGCCAGGCGCTGCTTCCAGCAACAAGGCTGTGGGAGGGCCCTTCGCTTGGTACCCGGGCAAACGCAAGCACGGGAGGGGCTCGTGCCGCGCCCAGTGCTCAGCAGCGTCCACGACAGAGTGAGCGGCAAGCCCATCACTTAGCGAGGTCAGCCTCACGTCTGCCTGCAAGCAGCCACCCGGCTACAGGGCCTGGGATCTCGACGAGCAGGCTGGGGACATGCTGTGCCGATGGCACAGAAGGGACAGGGCCTGAGAGATGAAGAGAAAGGTCTGATCCCAGAGAGGTGGCCCTTGGGGACACCGTGGACCCTGCATGGCCAGGGGCGGGCACAGAGCCGGGAGGAGGTACAGGGACAACACACACCGCCTCCAGCTCTTGTCTGAGCGAGCCTTTTCACCGAGACATCTCCAGCCACTGCAGGGCCGGGCCCTGCCCTGGCGTCAGCCCCTCCCTCCTGCCCATGGCCCTGCCACCATCTACCCAAGGAAAGCAGAACCCGTGACCTTCAATCCAGTGAACTGACAATGACCGAACCCCGAGGGCCCCAAATCATGGGCACTCACGTCATCCAGCTTCCGGTCTGTGCCCAAAGCCAAGAGGTTGTTGAACTCTCTCTCCATCACCTGGCGAGCCTGGAATCCACCGGGGAAGAGAGGCGGAGCTGTAGTTAGGGACCTCGGTGCCATCTGTCACCTGTTCTCTAGGGGTCCGAAGGCAGAATCTAACGCAGTAACTGATCTGCTCCTTCAAGCAAACCTTAGGGTCCTTAAATGTCAACTGTAAACCTTAGAGCTCTTTCACATGAAGCAAATTAGACAACTGTCACTTTTTAAAAAGTAGGACCACAGGACACGCGGGTAGACAGGCTTCAGCCACATGTGTTGTCCATAAGTGAAAATCATGCCTTTCTGTGGGGACAAAGAGCAAGCAGGCCGTCGCAAATAGGGATTTAATTTATTCAGGGAAAAGAAACATGTTTCCTAAAGCTGAACACAAACAACTTAACCCTGGAAGGCTCCTCAGTCACGGGCTTGGCGGCCCGTGGGCTGCGTGGCACGTTGGCCCCCGGGAGCTCAGCCTGGGAGGCCTGGGACGGGCCAGAGACGGGAAAGCTTCTAAAACTGCCGCCAGATCCTTTCGCCCATTCCCAACGACGCGTTCCGAACCGGGGCGGACCCCCTGCCCCTAACTGCTAAGCGACATGAAGGGGCCAGGAAAATACGGACGGTCGGACGGCAGCAGAGGGGCCCAGCCCCTGGGCCCGGGTGAGCCGCTGCCCGCAGAAACGCAGACAGAAGGCAAAACGAAGCCCGTTCCCGGGGAAGACGCCCCCCACGCCATTCAGCAAGGACGGTCCTCGCCGTACTGGGGCCGTGATGGCTTTATAAACGGCCAGGAAGGAGAAGCAGAGTGAACGTGCGCGTGGCCAGACGGCACTCGGGGCACGAGATGGGCCGCGGAGCGTGGGCGGTGCAGGGAAGGCACCTGGGGGGCGGAGAACGGGCGTCTGCGCCATCCACAGGGGTCGGGGAGGGGCCCTGGCCGCGTGCGCTGCCGTCACCCCCAAAGGCCATCGCGCCACCCGGGATCACGAGGCCGCAGTCCCGCCCTCGCACAAGCCCGGTGCTTCTGCTCCCGGGACAGGCCCTGCGGCTCCGGGGCTGAAGTGCGAGAGACTGGACAGCCACGTGCAGTGTGGCCAGCCGAGAAGAGCGAGGGCTGAGATTAGGCTGCTCCGTCGGACGAGGCAAGACGGAGGCCCAGAGGCAGCAGAATCAGAGCTCGTGAAATTACAGACGCTGAGAACCGGTGGGATGTGAACATCGTCCCCGAACCCCGCAGATGGGCCGGGGGCAGTCCCCTGCCCAGGAGCGCCTGCCGCGCATGTACAGGGTCAGGCGGCACTGCACACAGCAGGTGGCCCCTCTGGAGTTAGAAGGGCCGAGCACGGGGGGCTCCAGCGAACTGAGATGCGTTCTTGGGTGACAGCCCCATAGTTAAGGGGACGTTTAATCCTCAGAGCTGGTGCCAGGGAGACACAGGCCACCAAGCAGAGGCTCGGGGCTCAGCTACTGGATCGATTCGGTTTCTCAGGCCTGGGCCTGGGGACAGAGCCCTAAGGTGGGAGACGAAGGAGATGTGGACTCTGTGGTCCCCTCGGGGACAGGCCCCGGAGGAACCCCCCACAACCCCCAGGCCTGTGCATGAGGGCGGGGCCGGGGCAGTACGGTGAGGAGCCCACCTGCGTGTTCTGCGTGGGGATCTGCAAGGCCAGGGCCAGCGCGCTGTGGTCGAAGTTCTCATCCAGGGCCAGCAGGGCGCCGTGGACGCCGCTCTCGTGCAGGTGTCCCGCGTAGTCCCGGAGCCCGATGGACTGGACCCACTGAACCACCTGGTCGTTGGTCCAGACCAGCACATCTGAGGTGGGGAGAGGGCGGAAGGGCCCAGGCTGAACCCGGCAGGGCGGGCAGGAGGGCCCCCTTCCCCGGACGGCCAGCCCACTCTGCTCCATTCCCCGCAGCCTGTGTGGCTCAGGGTCAGGCCAGCCGGCTCCTGACCTTCCCCTGGCTCCGAGCGCTGGCACAGGCCATCCCGTCCCCAGGCTGGAATGGGCCCCTCACTCTTCCCGCCTTCGTGGTCTTTCCTGTCTACCACCCAGGTCCGTGGACACCTCCTCCATGCAGTCCACGGCCCTGTCCTGGAGACACACTGCATTGGTCCCCGCGGTGCACTGTCCACTGTGGGGGTCGCGGGTGGCTGGACAGGGGCGTTCTCCCGCAGACCGGGGCCCCAGTTCCTCAGGAGCTGGGCTGCACCTTCCGCCTCTGCCTCTACACCGCCAAGGCCTGGGGGTTCAGCCAGGTCCCTACTCCCCAGCAGCACCCCAGCTTCCAGAGGAGGCTCCAGAGCTGACCGCTCACCCTTGATCTCATGCTGGCTCTCTTCCCGCCTCTTCTCCAGCTCCTTCCGGTCGTAATTCAGCCTCTTCAGACACATGATGCCATACTGCAGGCTGGTCCTGCAGGCACACAGCCCCAGAGCCTCCGGCCACGTTCCCACCACGTGGCCCCGTGTCCAGACCTGCCTCCTCCAGCACAAAGAGCGCCCCCCCCCACTGAACCCCTCCCCCAGGGCTTCCTCCCACATGCCCCAGGCCACTCCCCCCCCAGCAGGGGGTGGGCCTGCAAGTTCCTGCAATGAAAGCAGCTTGGCCAGTCCCTCTCCAGGCACTGGAATGACAGAGATGCCTACAGCCACTGAGGCAGAAAAAGCAAAATGAAGACACCCCTTTGCAGTCCCATTTCCTGTCCTCACAATGGCCTTCAGTGCAGCCAGGGCTCCGCCCCCCAGCTGCAGCGTGGCGTGCCCCCTCTGCCTAGAATGCTCCTCCCATCAGCCACCTTGGCTCGAATGTCCCCATGCCCACCTGACCACATGATCATCACCACCCCCAGCCCACACCCCAAGCCCCTTATGCTGTCCTACTTTTTCCTGCCACCTTTAGTACCCACTGTCTGTCTCTCCCCGTGAGCACAGAAGCTCCATGAGCAGCAGCTTTGTTTCGTTAACTGCTGGGTCTCAAATCCTGAAAGGCTGCCCGGCGCCCAGCACCCAGCACCGGGCACCCAGCACCCGGCGGGCTTAATGAGCTTAAAGAAGAAGCAAGCAGTCCAGGCGTGACACCCACGCGGACGCACGACACCCACACGCAGCGGGCGCATGGGAAGCACCCACTGAGTAATGACAGAGCCAGACCGAGAGCCACAAAATCTGCGGGTCAGATGGGACCCCAGAGGCCATCAGTCCAGGCTCCCGCCTGATGCAGGAGTCACCGTGCAGCGCGCTTCCGAGCAGTGTGCTTCCTGTGCTGAACACACCTGGTGACAGAGCCCCCGCCGCGCGGGCAGCCACCTTTCCCTCACGCACAAACGCTGCCACCCGGCCCTCCCGCGAGGGTCATCTCCACAGCTGCCAACTGCAGCCGCCTTTCGCCCTGCTCCCGAGGCCGAGCTTGGCGACATTAAAGTGTGCAGGTCGCTCCCCGCTCTGTCCCTCAGCTGCACTCAGCCCTTCTGCCCGGACGACCCCTCGGCAGCTCAGAGACACCCCTTCGAGGAACGAGCAACCCGCGCTGCTTGAAGCCCCATGTCAGAAAAGGTCCTTCCAACTGCCGTTCCAGGAAGGGACTGGTCACCTCACCCAGACGGGGGGTTCAGCTCACGTCTTCTCAGGGTCACCCCGAGAACTCAGCAAGCCCGGCGACAGGCAATGACGTCCAGCCCCAGGGAGAAACCCCTGGGAAAGTGAAGCTGAAGAGACGTGGCATGCGGTGTCTGAGGCTGGGCGAGGCCTGGATCGCATCCTCGGGTTGCAGGATGAGGTGGGGATCGGCTTTCACAGAGGGGGGCCTGTGACCACCAGGCCCACACCCGCCCGCTCACCTGTGGAAGCTGTCCACCATCTTCAGGTGCACACGCAGGTCCTTCTTGCTGAGGTGGTCCAGCATGCGGGCGTCCACCAGGCACTCCATGAAGCAGCTGCGGTACTGGGGCAGCCCCAGGCTGGGCAGCCACTCGTTCCCAATCCACTCGTGGTTCATGTCCCCGTAAGCCAGGGTCTGGGGACAAAGGCAGCACCAGCTTGCCTCTGGCCCGTCTGCTTGACGTAAACATTACTGCACCCTCCACAGCAGCTCAATAAAACTCCGCTTTATTTTCCCTCGGGCTGGTGGTGGTGGGAGGCAGGGCTTTGACACGCAACTTTTTAGGATCCCGAAAAGATACGGTTCTACTCAGTATGGGTCATTTGCACCCAGGCAGCAGCAGTGTGAGCCTGCCCGCCTCTGAGCACATTGTGGCAGTGCGACGGCCTGCCTTCCTGACCGCCAGGGCCGAAGCAGCCAGACGTAGAAGCAGAGGCGGTGGTTCGCTCCCGCCTGCTGCCGTCCTCCAGCCCTTGGGAGGTGACCGCGGTGCTGAGCTTTCTGTCCTCTGCTTGAAAAGATGTTCACACTTTTTACAATCACTAGTGTGTGCCTCTCTAAACATATACCATTTACTTTCCTCGCTTTTGTGAGTTAGGGCACATTCTGTGAATCTCGCGAGACTTTCGCTTGACACGGCATTGCACGGAGCAGCTGCTGCAGGTGCCACTGTGTGAACACACTGGGACCGACATGCCGTCCTGTTGACGGCCCCTGTGCATTTACACAGAGATGTTCCATTTTTGTCCATAACACCTGACTCATGGCCCTGTCGATTGTGTCTGTCCCCCAGGACCAGCTTGCTCACTCTGTATCCAAACAGCTGGAGAAGCCTGGGGCCTGCCAGCTGCTCAGTGAAGATGTGCTCGCTGAGTAAACGGAAGGGAGGCCTTTGCTCAGGTCACCAGTCCCTGACAGGGGTTCTCCCCACCTAAGTCTTGCACTCCTTGGAAAGGGGTCAAACAGAGGGAGGCAAGCCTGGGGGGCGGGCACACCCATCCTCACCACCAGCCTGAGACCACAGTTGAGGGGAATGAGGGCGGAGGTGCCCGCAGAGGAGAGAGCCTGGCCGGACGCCACCCCGAGCATCCTGAACGGAGGCCTTACCTGAGCCCAGCTGCCCTCCTCACCATCCTGGCGGCATGTGAGGGAACAGGCCAAGTCAGAGGGGCTGACACCCAGCAGCTGGGTGGCTGACCCGGGAAGGGGTGTCCGAACAGGTGAAACAACAGAGGCTGCTGCGTGAGCCCGAGTTTGTGGCGAGAGGGCGCAGCGCTGTGTGTGGCAAACACACATCTCCACACCTACTGGCGTGCGTGGGAGCCAGGCCCCCAGCCCCTGGTGCTCCCCGCAAGGGTCAAACACAAGGCACAACTCTGGCTCCAGTAGTAGCGGCCTGGGGTGGGCCTGTGACACTGAGGTGGACTCCCGCACATGCTCACGCACACACGTGCACGTGCAGCGTACACACATTCACGGACACGCACCAATGCGCACACATGCACACATATGCACACATGCACACACCCACGTGCATGCACATGTATACACATGTGCACACACGCACACACCATACACACACCACACACATGTACACACTCATGCATGCACATGCACGCACATACCATATACATGCACACAGGTGTGTGTGCACGCACACATGTGCACATACACGCACACACCCACATTCACACCCACATGCACACACGCACACACCCACGCGTGTACGCACTCCTGTACATGCGCACGCACGTGCACACACACACACGTACACACCACGCGCACACACGCTTGCAGCCTCACTTCTTTCCCAGGAACTCTCTGCCCTGAGCGCAAACCTAATCACCCACGGGAGCCACCAGTCTCATCCTCGATCAAGTCCCCGCAACCGTCCCCTCACCCTGGAAGGGTGTCGGCCCCAGCCCCAGGCCCAGGGCCAGACTCACGGTCCTGGCGGGGGCTGCCAGCGTTTCCATCTCTTCGTGGGTGACCCAGACGTTCCCGGAAGACTGTGAGCAGAGAGGAAACGTGGCTGGTGCCGTGTGTCCCGCAGGGTGGGGAGCCCGCGGACAAGGATGAAGCTCCCTTCCTGAGTCCCCTCACGGCCCCGCCCGGAGCTCCGCGCACTGTCAGGCGCGGAGTGACGCCCCCGCTGCGTCTCACGGCTCGGCACACGGCCGCGTTCAGCTGACGTCTCCTCGGTGAACACGAACCAACGCGGTGGCTCTGGGAGGAGGCTGAGCAGTCACAGGGATGGATCGCGTGGGGCGGCGGACCCCAGGTCCACAGAGGGGTCAGCGTGCCCGACGAGCACAGGATGCGTGGACACCCCCCTGCTGCCCAGGAGTCTGTGCTGAAACCAGCACCCAGAGGCCAGGGAGGGCCAGCGAGGTGGGCCCACCTTGACCCGGAGCCCGCAGTGCCTTGCAGAGGCAGGATGAGGCCTGCTGGGGTCCCGCTGGGTTCAGTGCCCCGGCCGCCTGGGGGCCAGGCAGGACCCTCACGGGGTGAGACTCTGTACTGTCTCCCCAAAGAGCGACTTTGCAAAGGGAGACTTTGCAAACACTATCCCGGGGCCTCCATATGTCCAGGGTGAAGGGGAGGCCACTTACGGTCCTGGAGGTGGGCGGAGCAGAGGGGCTGGTAAGCGACACCATCTCCTGGATGGCCAGCCGCAGCTTGAGCCGGTGCAGGGCATTGCTGATGCCGACCTCCCGCTGGATCTCTGTGTCCGACAGGGCTGACATGATGGCGCCGCTCTTGACGTTGGCCCGGCAGGCTGCCACGTACCAGGCCGGCATCCCCACCCACAGCTGCAGAGGGCAGACGGTCACTCAACCCCATGCCCAAGAGCTGGGCGACACCGCAAGGCAAGGCCAGGCCTTGTCCCCGGTGTCAGAAGAGTAAACGCAGAGCAGGATCAGACGTGGGGACGCGACTGCCAGCGAGTGCCCGCTTCCTGTTCTACAACGGTCAGGGGCCGGGGAAGGTGAGGGCCCACAGGAAGGGTCAGACCGCCTCTGAAATCACGGCTCCGCGATGACCGTCATTCAGAATCAGGGGCATCAGAGTGACAGAGCGTGTCCTGGGGCGTGGGCGAGGGGCAGGTGCTGGAGCGCCTGGTGCCTGGCGGGGAGCATGCTGGGAGAAGTGTGCCCAGAAGCCCCGCCCACCCCGTTACCTCCAGCCAGGACACCACAGTAGGGCCGTCCCACTGCGCAAAGGGCACCCCTTTTCTGCGTGCATCTTCAAGCAGCTGGTGTCTTGCGGGAAGGGGACAACAGAGTCGCCGTGTCTCTCCACTGTGCTGACTCCCAGGCGCCGCGGCTGTGCCTCGTGCTGGCCCCCCTCCCCGTGCTCCCCACCCTGGGACTGGCACCTCTGCTCTGTGCCTGAGGCAGAGGGACGGGAGACACGGGGCAGGAATTGCCTCTGCACCCCCGGGGGCTGGTGACTCGTTGTGAGCACATGCCCAGCAGACACTGCAGTCTGCTCTGCAGAGACCCCCAGCCCCCGGCCTCCTTGCTCAGGTCAGCCCAAGAACCGCCTCCCTGCCGTGCCCCTGTGGACCAGGCCGTGTGCTTCAGAAAGGGCCTGGCTGGGCGCTGGCAGCCCAGAGGAAGGGAGCAGGCGGCCCGAGGCTCTCACTTCTTCTTCAGCCGCCGGTCCTTCTCTGCCTGGGTCCCCAGCTTGGCAGGCACCAGGGGCTCCTGCACGCCGAGCTCGGAGTCCATTAGCAGAACTGGAAGGGGAGAGATGGCGTGTCAGCTAGACCCTCTGCTGCTCCTCCCTTGGCCTGGGCCAGGACTGGGCAGCAGACCGCGACAACCCAGGAGCCTGAGGGGACCTCTGCTTGGCATCCCTGCACCCCGGTGGTCCCCGAGAGACTTTGAGTGGGTCGCCCCCGCGCAGAGTTGCCGCAGGAGTCTCAGCCTGGGGTGCTTCCAGCCGGTGGAGTGACGTTGGGACCCCGACAGCAGCAGAACCCTACACAGAACTTGTCCCTCTTCCAAACCAAGGTGCCAAAGAGTCCCGAGGCGACGTGACGGCTCAAGACTGAGAGGGTCCCCGGGCCTGGGCCAGGCTGGGCACACAGCCTTTCTCGGGGTGCCCTCAACTGCACAGAGCCACGAGGGACCATGCACAGCTCTGCCAAGCGACCCCTGACTGGATGCCAGAACCCCGGAATTCGTGGCAGGGGCAGCATCTCAGAACGCGTCTAAGTCCCAGTCACTGTGCATGGTGCACCAAGGGCAGTGGGTGGGCCTCACACGGGGACCGATTCGAGATGCTGTCACAGGTTTGAGTGCCAGCACTGTGGGGGACACAGGAGTCAGAAGCGTCACAGAAAACTCCCTCCGCACTGACCCCGTGTGGGGTGCGGGCTGCTCCAAAGCCCCACACACTGAGCAGAGGTGCCTCTCTGCTCCCCACTGGCCTCCTCCGAGTCACGCCTCACCCCAGGAAGGCATGATTGTGAATTCCCTGCTCAGCTTCATCCCCTGCTGTGCCCACCACCCTGGGGCCTCACAGACCTGCTGCGCCCACAAGGCCCTCAGGAGCTGGCCCCAGCTTGGGGTCCAGCTTACCTCTCCACCCCTCCCCTCCCCACTCGGCGAGACTCAAGTCGACCCACACACTGCCTGGCAGAGGGAGCCAGTGTCACGCCGACCACACCGCGGCAGAGCACCAAGTGCCAGCGGCTCCCCGGCTCGACACTGTCACCACATCGCCCCAGAGCTGTCTGTTTTCCCCTCGTCGCTGGATCTCCCCGAATGACTGTACCAAATACTAAGCCTGTATCCAGGGGTCACTCCACAGACGTACAAACGGGTGAGGGCAGGAGGAGAAGGGCGGGGCCTGTGCCCCCACCACGTGCCCAGCGTGTGCTAGGACTTCAGGTCATGCCTCTGCTGCCACCCGCTACCCTGGCCAGGCCCCTACCTGACTATAGCATCTACAGAGCCATGATGAGGCAGGATGAAACGAGTCCCTCAGGCCAGATGGAGCAGAGGTAACCTCTAATTAAGAACTTTCTTCTCCCAAAGAAAGAATTGAGAAACTTCTGCCAAAGGTGCTGAGCGGGCTCCACGAGAAACCCTCCAAACCAGAAAGCGCCTCGGTGGTCCCACCTGCACTTGGCCGGGCCCCTCTGCGAGCCCCACAGCCTCCGCCTGACTCCCCTGGGCAGGGCCGCCTCCTGAAGGCGGAGGGATGGACAGGGCCTGCTCGCTGGCCAGGGAGACGGGCAGGGGGGACCAGACCCCGCCACGGCCTCCTGCTTCTGGCCCCTGCACCGTGCCCGCCCACTGGGAAGGGCCCCAGACCGTGGCCCGTGGCTCCATCCCTGCTCTGCTGAATCAGCCGGCCCTTGTCCTTCTTCCCGAACAGGCGGCTGATGGACGACTTGAGGCCTCTGCGCTTGGCGCCCCTGTGCAAGGAGTCCTCGCTGCTGCTGGGGTCACTGCCCTGCTCATCCCGAGCGCTGGAGGGGACCGCGAGGGGAGAAGACGCTGAGTTACAGCTGCAGGGGTGGGCGCGAGAGCCCAGGAGGGGCTTCCGACAAGTACGGGAGCCGGGGCGAGGGTGAGGGGCATCAGCAGAGCAGGGGGCCGGGGGAGACGTGGGGCTGTCCACCCCGGCGGTGTCCCAAGGAGAAACGCGCCATCACACACCAGGACAGGTGGGACGGCTGTCAGGTGGGAGCCGCTCCACTTACCTCTTGCCTTCTTCCTGGCTCCAGGCTAGGTGGCCAAGCTTCTCCAGCCGCAGCGTCCTGGGTGAGGAAGGAGGAGAAGTCTCACATTTTATGGTGGCTTTATCCTCTCGGTTCTCTTCCCGAGACACTGGCGACTGAACAGACAGTGGAGCCGTCAGGGGTAGAGGGCGCATCTGCCGGCCCAGCCCGGACGAGGCGGGAGCAGGGAGCAGAGATGCAGCGGGAGCCTTGGGGCGGGAAGGAGCCGGGAAGGCAGGACCCACGCGTCCGGCAGCACTCACCAGCAGCCACCTCCTGTGCTTTCTTAAGTCACTGGGCTGGAAGAGAGAGTGAGGGTGAGCTCACACTCACCTCTGGATGCCCAGTCAACCCCAAGGGAACCCAGTGGTCTCAGGACAACAGGGTGCAGTGCCGCCCACAGGCCGGAGAGAACATCTCAGCCCACAAAAGCTGGCCTGGAAAAGTTAGGTCAGGGCCACCTCTGGGAGACAGGAAGTCTGTGCTCATCGGAGGGACAGGATACGAAGGACACTCCGCGGGCCCTTTCCGAACCCTGGACACGGAGGGGGCCTGGTATGCCAGGTCTGTGTGCGTCATGGGAAGACGTGGAGCCAGGCTGAGCCCCCTTGCCAGCCCCCAGAGCAGAGCCCAGCGATGACGGGGCCACTTCTCTACTGTCCCAGGATGCTCACCAGGGTCATGACCCCCATTCGGTCCAGGTCCTGGGCAGCACTGCGGGAGGCGAGCTTGGGTGTGGTGCGGCCGCCGAGCGGAGGGGACGCACTGGCCAGGGACAGGGCCGTCAGGGAGGTGGGGATGGGGCTGCGTTTGCGTCGCTGGGTCAGGTCGAGGGCCTCCGTGCTGCCGCTGGTCACGCGCGTCTCTACCTCCTCAGCCCGGAGCTCTGTGGACTCCTTCTGGATCGCCCTGAGAGGCAGGCAGCACCGGCCTCGCCATCGGCCCCACAAGGGCCAGCGGGAGGTGAGCGTTGGGGGCGCGGCCAGGCACGCGAGCCCGGTGGGCAGGCGCGTCTACTCCACTGCAGCGAAGAGCTCCTCGCCTCCTTGCCGGCGGCCTGGTGTGCCCGAACCCCCCACTCTAACGAAAGCGGGGAGTCTAGCCAGTGGGACATGTCCAAACTCCAGGCCCACTGCTAACTGCACGGCTGACCTCGAGTTAAGCAGAGGTCTGCATCCCCACACACAGGCCCCTGGACGGGTGCCAGCAACGGCGTTTCCCGGTGCGTGGAAAAGTGAGAGGAACAACAAGGCTGGGGGCACACCCCGAGGGTGTGAGTGTGCGCCACGCACGGCCGCACAAACACACCCCTGCCCCTGGGAGCGGCGCTTGCCTGCGTACGTCTTTCCAGCTTCAGGGTGTTAAATATCCTGTCTTTTGTAGAGTGGCTATGACAGGAGGTGGCAGTTATCTTTAAAGTTTTATTTGGTGGAATAAAAGCTGGTGGTCCGGTAGCTACCTTCTGTGTGTGCGTGCGTGCGTGCGTGTGCGCGCGTGTGTGTGCGTGCGTGTGTGTGTGTATGTGTCTGTGTGCATGTGTGTGTGTGTGACATTTTCTTTTTAACTGGCCTGTGAAATCCAAAGTGTGGGTGCCATTGACCCGGATGCCCTCGACAGCCCTGAGAAGCTCCGACATCTCTTGCTAGGCCTGATCACAAACATTAATAAGTTCTCTGCAAAGGCAGCGTCAAGGGCCGGTCTTCCTGTCATGTCCCGTTTAGACCCCCACACACACGAAATCCTGGCTCCGACACTCACTGTGTTGCTTTAGGCAAATCAGTTACCCTCTCCGGTTTTCATTCCTTTGTCTGTAAAGCTGAGATACTGCTGTCTCCCCCAGGGACGGTGGTAAGATGGACAGTAGCATCTCAGAGCCCTCTGCCCAAGCCCGCCTGCTGAGGCACCATGCACTGACCAGGTCTACTACAGAGGTTGCAAGGGCACAGCCTGCCAAGCCCTGGCGGGTCACGCAGCCTGAGAGGCCAACCTGAGGGCCTGCCCCTCGGGCCAGCACGAGGCCAGCACCTGGCCTGATGCCCCGCTCAGGGCCCCTGAACTGTGGTGCTCCAGGGAGCCGCTGGAAGAGAAGGGCAAGTACACGCAGACATTCCCCACAGAGCCCGACCCGAGGGGCACCGCCTCCGAGGGGCACCGCCTCCGAGGGGCACCGCCTTGGCAGCCCCAGCCAGCCCTCCGCCCCACCGAACCTGATCTCCTCGTTGATGGCGTCCAGCTGCTCCTGCAGCATGATGGCTAGGGTCTGGGCATCGGAGTGGCTGCTGGGGGAGGCGGCATCCATGGAGCCCCCCAGGCCCTCTGGCTCATCCTCATCCATGTCGGAGAGCTCAGGGTCACTGTCGACGGCCAGCACCCCGGGCCGTGGAGATGGTTCCCAGGCCTTAGCGAAGAAACAGGGCGGAGGAGCAGCCGTCAGACAGCCCGGCTGCCAAGGGGCAGGACCCTCAGTGCCCAGGGCGGCGGCGGCGGCACCTCCGGGAGCTTGTTAGGAATGTAGTCTCGGGCGCCACCCCAGACCTGGGGGTGCAGAACCTGCACCCTAGCCAGACCCCTGGGTGATCCGTCTGCACATCAAAGTCTAAGGAACATTGCGGGAGCTGTGCCAAGGAGCTGGACGGCAGAGGGTGCAGAGACTCGCCAGAGAGAGGCTGCCTCGCTGCGAATGCCGGCTCCGCCGAACGCTGGCTGTGCAGCCATGGGCTGCGGCTTAGCCTCCCTGCCTGTTTCCGCATCTGTGAAACGAGGCAAGTCACAGTACCTACTTCACACGCAGCTGTGACGACGGGAACCCCCGGCACGGTGTCTGGCACGAAGCAAGCGCATTAACACAAAGGGTGAGGAGGTCCAGGGAACAGAGAAGTCCAAGCGGGCCTGACTCTCCTGTCCCACAGTTTCAACACGTGGCAGGTCCAGCAAAGGAGAGAGCACAGTACCGAGCCGAGAGCCAGATGACCAGGAGAAGCAAAGCAAAGGGGCCAGGGACCCTGAGGACCCTGAGCAGCGCCGAGCTCTTATAAACAGTGGGGCGGAGAGGAAGAGGCCCCTCCAGACTGTGACCCCTTGGACAAGTCCTCCTGTCTGCCTGCCCTGTCCTCCGGTGACCTGCAGCATGTACGGGCCTGGGCTCAGCACAGGGCCTGGCCAACAACTACGGGGCCAGGAGGCAGACCGGCCGTCTCTGTTGTCCTTCGGGTGTCCCCAGGCAGACTCGGCACCAACTCACAGCTGCTTCTCAGCAAACGTCAGGTGCCATCCCAAGGGACAGCGAACCTGCCGTCCCTCCCTCTTCTGCCCCAGAAACCATAACGTTTGTTCCAGAAAGCTTGCCGGTCCCATCCTGCCCCTGAATCCCTGGCTCTGACCACACGCCTGTGCCCCCAGGCACACGTGCACACGTGCACACGCGTCAGTCGGCTGCAGGGATGGGCTGGCTGCCCGCCAGGAGGCCGAGGCAGAGGGCACAGCTGCTGCAGCTGATGGTGGCCCACGGCTGCAGCTGTCGCTGATGCACGGGAGGGAAGGGGAAGGATTTGCACCACACGCCAGCCGTCTGTGAAACTGGAGCCAGGCACACGGCCCAACTGACCCCAAACTCCCCGGAGACCCCCGCTCACCCCTCCAGCCCTCACCGTGGCAGGCTCTTCCCGCAGAGCCGGGTAGCGGCGGTGTAGGCCCGGGGCAGCGTGGGGAGTTGTGCTCAGGGAGAACCGCACGTCGGCAGCACCGCCCGGGCCCGACCTGCCGGAGAGGGGGCAGGGGAGAGAAGACGGGCCCTGAGGACGAGCCCCAGCTCACACCACTGGCCCAGGGCACCGGGTTCTTCAGCTTAGACGAGTCTTGGCACAACATAGAGCTATCGTGAACATTTTAGGGGCTGCCAGGCGAGCAAGTTTGATTTATCCCCTGATGCTCCTGGCGAGAACGTCCTAGGGAGGCTGCTTGCCATTGATAAGAAGCACCTTTGACTGCCAGGAGTCGGCTTGCGGTGCAGCCAAGGGCTTTTAAAAGCTGAACTTCCCATCAAATTGGCATCCAGGCCAAGGACCCCCATCCCTGGACAAGATGGTGTGGGGGGCCCTGCCGCCACGAGGCTGGAAGGGCAATCGCCTCAGGTCCATTTAGGTCTGCGGGTCTCTGTTCCCGCATCTTCTTCTCAGCAACTTTCTGGGCCCTCCCGTAATCTGCACGGGGTCTTGGCTAAAGCTCCGCCCAGGCAGCCCCAGGGGCCTGACGCTGCACCAGACCGCCCGGCCATCCTGCCGGGGCCAACTCCCAGCTGAGCAACAGGGTCCCAGGGACGAGCCCGTGGAGGTCTGTGTGCCTTCCCAGTCTGGAACCTTGAGCGAGCCCAAGCCGAGGGTGGGTGGGGCAGCATGGGATGGGTAGGAACCTTGAGGCTTCTGGTCTAAGCGACCTTGGCTGGGGGAGGAAACAGCCCGGAGGCATGAACCTCGAGTGGGTTCACCTGGTTCAGCCTCCGCCACCTTCATCCTGCCTCTCTGCTGTGGGCAGGCTCAAGGTCTGAGTCCAGTGTCGACTGCTTCACAGAACGTGGAGGGAAACCCAGAGCTCCCTGGAGGAGCATCGGGTGGGAAGCTGCACTCACCACCCCTGGAGGTGCTCAGGGACAGGCTGCCACGACCACATGCGTCACGGGGAGCGGGCCCTGGTGCCTCCTTCCACCCCCCCAACTCCGCTGCCCGCTCCCCGGGCAGCCCCCAGCTCAGACAGCGACCCTGCAGGCCCTGAAGATGCGGCTCAGAACCGGAGCAAACCGGACACTGCAGGGGCTGGGGGCCGCGAGCGGGCATGCCCCGCCCAGGAAACAGGAGCCGCGGCCCGTGTCCACGGCCAGGGCAGGAGCGTGCCGCGCCCAAGCCACCCAACGAGCCCGGCCTGTGACCAAGCTCCCCAGCCTGTGTCCCGCCGACTAGAAGGAGGGACCTGAGGTGCTGGGCCATCCTTCAGTGCAGGGGAGGCTCCCTCCTCAGGGTCTGCCCAGGACCCCCTCAGCACTCCTGGCCTCCTGTGCCCCATACCTGGCGTGGCTGCCATCCACCAGCAGCCCCCCTCGACCCTTCAGCTGGTCCACCTCTTGGCGCAGCTTCTCAATCTCTTCAGACAGGCGGCCCTGTGCCGGGCAGACGGGGCGGGGGGGCCAGGGAGGGACAGAGAGGGGAGACAGGGAGAGAGAGGGCAGCAGAGCTGGAGAGAAGCAGAAGGGGCCCCGCAAAGTCCCAGGCCAGACCCAGATCACACTGAGAGATGAGGTCCAATTGGAGTGAGCAGGTCAGCAGTAGGCGGGGCTTGGACGGGGGGGCGGGGGGGGGCGGTCTGTCTGAGCACAGACCCTACCGGAGGACCTACTGAGCCCTCACACCACACCTCGCATGGCATGCGAGGCTGGGCGCAGAGGGGCCCCGTGCCCTCCGGACATCACAGACACTGCGAAGGCAGGCGCAGCGGCCACCTCTCCCGGAACCACCGACTCTCGCCTCGCCAAGTCCTTTTGTTGAGTCCTCCACTGGGTCCCACAGCTCTGCTGCCCACGCTATGCCCTGAGCTGTGGCCTCAGTCTCTTCTTTATGTGGGGGTGGGATGCACCTACTGGTAGGGCCCTAGGGGGTTAGTGAAACGCATGTGCAGGGGCTGACAAACGGGCTCCCCGGGCCAGGTTTCAGCGGCTGCAGGGAACACGGCCGGCCACGCTCCCAGGCCTGCGGGCTGGCCGGTGGCTGGGTACCTTGTGATGGTGCTGCTCGGCGATCTGCCGCTGGGAGCTCTCCAGCTCCTGAATCAACGTGTTCTGGGGACAAACAGCTGTGAGCCAGGGACCCAGCCCCGGCTCCGCCCCCCGCCCCCACCTGGCCCTGGGTCTGCTCTGCAGGGCGGCCAGCTCCTCCCATCTCCAGCCATCACTGGAAGCGGGTGCACACTGGTCCCCAGTCCCAGGCACGCCTCGCCCCTAGACTACCTCCTAGCACCCTGACCCTGCCCTGCCATGAGCCCTGCCCCTCAGGCCCCGCCCTCCTGGGAGCCCCGCCCTCCCGGGAGCCCCGCCCCTCCGAGCACCACCCCCTCACGGCACCTTCTCCTCCAGGGCAGCCATGCGCTCCTTGAGGTGGAGCTGCAGGCGCTCGTTGGACTCGCTAAGCAGCCGGTCCACAGTGTCTGACAGCCGCTTGTTGTGGTCCTCGTTCATCTTCTCCCGCTGGCGTACCTGCACAGCCAGCCGGCCTTCCACCTGGCCCCCCGCACCCGCCACCCCAAGGCCCTGCCCAGGGGGCCGCCCATCCCAGCGCGGTTCCACCCTGTTCGCTTGTCCCATCCTCAACTTCCCTGGGGGCCCCTCTCTCCAGCTCTCCCGCCCACCTCCTCCCACTCCTAGGTGGCTCTGTCCCTAGCCAGGCCCTTCCCCAGCTCCTACTTCCTCATCCACAGACCATCATGGGCGGCTCTGGGTGGCGCAGAGAAGGGCCCCGAAGCCCAGCAAGGCCCTCACCCTTGCCAGCTCCTGGTTCTTCTCCTCCAGCTGGCCCTCCAGCTGCCGAAGGTGCTCCTCTATGTTGCCGTGCCGTTCTTCAGCCTGGGGACAGGGGGACAGGTGACAGTCAGTGTAGCCTGCAGATCACCTGTCCTCCTGCTCGAGTCTCCTATCTCATGCACCCTGGTTCCAGAGTCGTCTCTGGGGACTAGAGTCTCAGGGACCAACGAAGCCCAGGTCTCCTCCTGCCACCCTGGAGCAGGACTGTCATCACCGGGCCTCCCCTCCGGAGCACTGCAGAGCACGCCAGCTGCCCCGCCCACTCCCGGAGCTCAGGGCCTGCCTTCCGACATCCTCAGAGACTGCATCCTCTGCACTCCTGGGAAAATCTCCCCTTGAAAGCACGGGCACGCCTCCAGGTAGACGGCCCTGCACTTGACTGCAGGGATTCGAGCTAGACCATCTGTGTTCAGATCCGGGCTCCCTCTCTTCCCAGCCGTGTGACCTTGGCCGGTTACTGAACCTCTACGTGCCTTCGTTTCCTAAGCTGTAAAATGTGCGTGGCAACAGCGCCGATGCCATCAGCTCTGTGGGGACTGAAGGGGACAGCCCACGGCAAGCGCCTGGGGCACAGTCAGCGCTTGCAGACACCTGCGACTAACCCAGCCCAGGCAGAGCGGCGCCCTCCGTTCACGTGTCTCCAGCGGTGGAGATCCTGCCGCCTCTGCCGAGATATTCCAGACCATCACACCCCTTACGGTCAGGAGGCCCCTCCTTAAAGCCCCCCTGCCAGGACTCACTGGAACAAATCAGTCACTTCCGCTCATCCCTTCTGGTCAGTTCTGGGACACGCTAAAGCTGGCCATTCAGCATGACGACATCCTCTGGAGCACTTTAAACTCAGCCCTTAGTCCTTCGAGACCACCAAGTCTAACCCCGTCATCATGGAGACCGTGACAGCACCACAGAGACAATGACCCTGGTGCCTGACTTTTCCCAGGCCACAGAGCCATCAGAGGCAGAGGCAGACTCGGTCCTGGGTCCACAGAGGTAGAGCCAGGCTGTGGGTTCCATCCCCACGGCCCCCAAGGTGCCATGCAGGGGCCTGATGCCTGCTCCACTGGCTTCCTTCTCTCCCTGGGGGGTTGCAACGGTGACCCCGAACGAGGCCCCTGGAAGCCCCCGCCCAGCTGCAAGCACTCCTAAATCTTCTTGCTTGATCCACGCATGTCTCGGCCCAGGCACCAGCTCTTCCAGAACCGGGCTTTCAGCCTGCACGCTTCTCATGAATTACTCCTCCATAAAGTTAACTTTCCATTGGGTAAATTTACATTCCCTTGTATTTGTCCTAAAGCTGCATCCTTCAAGAAACCAGAGATGGTCCCTAGATCTAGAAGGCTTCAATTTGATAAAGGTAGATAAGTTCAGCCTGAGCTCTGCCCCGCTCCCCATTCAGGAAGTGTAGAGTCCAATCCTATCTCCTCTTCACTTTTCCAGAGATGAAAGTCCTGATTTCTCCACTCCAGACCCAAACCAAAGGAGCGTCGACCAGGATGATGGACGCGCTCACAAAGATGACTTGCAGCAGCACCCTCTCCTCTGCTTCTTGAAGTGCTTTTACACCCTTCTCGTGGGACCGCGCCCCCCGCCCCTCCGCGGGGTGCTGAGGGCAGGAACCACTGTTCCCACCGGCAGACACGGGGTGCTTCCTGGAGCCTCGCAGGGGGAAGCAGTCGCCCGGCCCAACGCACCTCCACTCTGCAGTCACCGCCCGGCTCCGCAAGAGCTCAGGAACGGGGTGCCCAGGCAGACCCCCGGCCCCGGCCGCTTGCCTTGGTGAGGGCCGCGATCCTCTGGGCCAGCTCGGCCTCCACCTCGGGCAGCGTCTCGGCCCTGCGCGTGGTCTGCTGCAGCTTCCGCTCTGCCGCCTCCAGCAGCTCCTGCAGGTGTCGCGCCTTCTCCTCACACTAGTGAAATGGGGTGCGCGGAGAGTCGGGGGGGGGCCCTGGAGCCACCCCTAGTCCCGCCCAGCCTCAGCACAGAGCAGGTGACAGGCCGAGAAGCAGCAAGAAACCACAGTGGTTCCTGGCTGCCTCAGGCGCCCAACTTGCTGCTTCTCAACCTGACCGGCAGGTCCCCAGGGGCTCCTGGGTCACCAAGGGAAGGCTGCAGCACAATCGAGACTGTGGGAGGGTCAAGTGCCGCCCCCCCCGCCCCGTCAGCAGGAGCGTTACCTGGCGGTGCAGGGACTCCTTATTGGCCAGCTCGTGCTCCAGTTTGTTGCTGAGCTCATGGATGGATGTGGCCTCACGCTGAGCGGCCAGGTAGCGCTTCTCCAGTGTGGTGATCCGCTCCTCCATGTCCTCCTTCTGGGCCAGAGCCTGGGCGGGAGAAAGGGGACAGGAGGGAAAGTCATCGACTTCTTCCTGCGCCCTCCCGTCTGCCCCTCCGGCCATCACCTGGCAGGCTGTGTCTTCCCCACGCTGCTCGCCAGAGTCTGACCTCACCCCATCCCTTCTGCCGCTCCTGCCCCCAGTGAGCCCCGCCCAGGGTCAGTCCCACACGTCCAGGCCCTGGAGGGCCCAGCTCTCCGCCCACACCAGGGCACCCAAACAGCTGCCCTCCTGAGAGCTGGATACCTGCGCCCAGCACGCCGCGGCCCTTGCTCACCTCGCGGAGGTCCCGCTGATGCCTGCCGCTCAGCTCCTCCGATCTGACGAGGTCCCGGCGGGCCGTGCCCAAGTCCTCTTCCAGCTCGGCCACGGTCGCCGTCAGGGTGACCAGGCGTTCCCGGGCCTGGCTTAGCTCAAAGTTCTGCTTCTCCAGCAGCTCCTGCAGCTCCTCCGCCTGGCCATCATCCTGCAGGGACAGCGAGCCAGCAGTGCCGTCAGAGCCCAGGACCTCCCACTCCCGACCCACCGGGGCAGGTGGGAGGAGCGACCACTCAGCCCTGGTTTCAGAGCTCACTCCAGACAACGACAGATGCCCTTGCTCCCCTGTGCGTCTCTTGAAAAGCAACGGTTTCTATTTTTACCTGCTGGCTCAGCCTCTTTTAACCTAGAAAGCGGCATGACTAGGGGAACGAAGGCTCAGGGAGGGGAGGGGTCTTGCCAGCGGACACACGAGGGAGGTCAATGGGACCAAGCATATTATGTGCCTAGCAGCAAATGGAGCACCAAAACAAAAACCTATAGATTCCTCCGCGGACGGGTGGCGCAGGGTGGGACAGGAAGGGAGGCTCTGGGAAAGGCCGAGGGAGCCAGGCAAGGCAGGGCCCCGCCTCCCGCCTGGGGGCCTCGCGCCTCCCCAGGACCCACCTTCCACAGGCCTTTCGGTCCCAGTTCCACTGTCCCCTCCTCCTCTGCCACTCCATCCCGGATCCCTGCCCCCTGCTGCAGGGCAGACACCTATAGGGCACAGCCCCAGGGCAGTGAGTGAGTCAAAGACAAGAGAACCTGCCACATTCCCCAGGCCCTTCTGGGCCTCCCGCCTCCCAGACAGGGCCCAGCCTCCCCTCAGCCAGCAGTCTCCAGCCCAGTCAGGGGGCCACAGAGCGGGGCAAAGGGAGGGACTAGCCTTGGCTCCCAGGAGCCACAATGGCAGACGGAGGGTAGGCAGGCCACGTACCTGCTGCTGGGCGCCTGCCAGCTGCTCCTCCAAGGTGGTGACTCGCTCCAGGGCCGCCCGGAGCCGCTCTCGCACCTGCCCAAGGTAAGAAGGTAGGATGCTAAGGGGAGAGGGAGGGGAAACAGACCTCACTGGACTCAGGCTGGGGGAGCCTGGGCTTGGTCCGCTGCTGCTGGGTGTGGGGCACGGAGAAGGCCAATTGGGCAGGACCCTAACAGTGGCACCTGCCACTGGGCCCGTGTCGGAGGGGCCAGTTATGGAGCTAGGAGGCAGTGCCCCCAAATGCAGGACGCAGACGCGGTGGGGAAGGGGCACGGAGAGGCTCCAGGGAAGGCGGGCTGGGGCAGCCTGGGTACCTTCTCGTCCAGTGCCTTGTGATGCTCGAACAGCGACTTGAGGGCCTTCAGCACTTCTACCTCACTGGAGACCCCTGAGGGCGACTGGGCCTGGCGCTTCACCACGGTCATCCGCAGTGACCGCTCGTGGCGGGACACCAGGCACTCCAGGTGTTCCAGGAGCAGCTGGCAGGGAGCGGGGAGCAGGAGGGCTGTGAGCATGAGCACAGGGACGACAGCGGGTGCCCATGGCTCCTGGGCAGACGTGAGTGCGGCCAGCTATGCCACTGTTAAAGGCTGAAATGCTTCCTCGTCGCTCAGCAGGTGCTGCCCCAGTGACATCCTGAGCCAGCTGCCCTACCCGCTGCTAGGACCCGGCTACAGGTCAAGCCTGGTGCTGATGGTGGGACAGCCTGACCCCCACGCGCCAGGTCGCCCGCTCACCCGCGTGTCACTGGGACGACCTGACCCCTGACCCCCACGCGCCCGGTCGCCTGCTCACCCGCGTGTTGTTCCGCTCCGCTCTCAGCTCCGACACCTCTTCCTCCCGCTCCAGGAGCTGCTCCCGACACGTGCTCAGCTCCCGAGTTAAAGTGGCAAATTCCTGAAAACCCACACGGCCCCTCAGTGCACGGGCCTCACTCAAGTCCGTGGTGCAGCCCTCTCGGCCCTCAGTCACCCCTGCCCCGGGACAGGACAGCAGACCGGCAGCCAGCACACGCGTCCCCAGAGGGGCCAGCGTGGTCTGAGCCGAGCCACAGTGTGAGGGAGCAGGGCAGGTCCAGAGCCAGAACAGCAGTCGTTCCGCGGCCCCTCCGCCTCCAGCTGTCCACGAGCCTGACCGAGTCCCCTCCCCCAGGGCTTGGCAGGCTGCAGGTGGCCCATGAAATACGGGGACTGTAGGACCCATGACATGGGCCCGGGGGAGCGTGCAGACCAGCCCAGTCCGCCACGCAGCTTCAGCTCTGGCTGCTGGGGCCCCGGCTCACAAGGGCCAAGGCTGCACTTGCTGGCCTTGCCCAAGACCCAGGCCCGAATCGCCTCGTGGAGCCCCCTAGCCCTTCTCAGCCCACGGCAGTGGAGCTGGCCCCCAGGCCCAGGCCCACTGTACCCTACTCATCTAGCCAGACATCGCCTCACTCCAGAAAGACGGGCAGACCGGTGGCCCACGTTCTGTGGCTGCCGGGGTCTGGGAGTGCCCGAGCAGTGGCTGCAGGAAGGGGACAAGGGACCCAGAGAGGTCAGGGCCGGAAAAGCCAGGGCCCTCTGACTCTGCTACTTGATGACCGCCTTCCTGTCCAGGCCACGTCCTAAGGCGGTCCAGCATCTCACATCCTGGAAGGCCTGGCCCTGATGCTGCTGGTCCCCGCTCGGGTCTCTCTACCCCAGGACCCTCCTACCTCCCCCCAACCTAGCCCATGGACTTGCTGCTGCCACATGCTCTCCCAAAGCATAGGCTCCACAGCGCTGAGCACAGCTTCTTATCCTGGCCCCCAGCTCCCCTCCCATGGCTGCTTCCCACATGCCTAAGGCCTGGTCAGCCGGGGTCACCTGCTGCTTCCAGTCACCAGCCTTCTTAACCCTACGCTTTTGCTCCATGGGCTCCTTCCCCCAAGGAAGCCAAAGCCTCTGTGGGCCCTTCCCAGGCTCCCCAGCGAAGTCCCCTCCTCTGAGATCTGCTGCGAGCAGCGTGAAGAGCACCATGTGGGAGCCCACCATTCGCCCGCAAATACTGGGAGCACCTCCCACGTGCCAGGTCCTGTGCTGGTCTCTGGGGACACGGTGACAAGACAGACACAATTGCTGCCCTCATGAAGCTCCCAGGACGTTCCCTAAGCTCTTTGAGCCTCCAGCCGCTCATCCGTGACACACAGGTACAGCTGTCCCTCAAGTGTCACCCACCACGAGGGGCCAGTGAGCCAGTGACTGGGAAGCACTTCGCACAGGCCCCCAAGGGCAGAGATCTGTGTCCCTGATACTGTCCTCTCCTGATCCCTTGGGTCCCTGCCTGTCCCCTCTCTGCTCTACGAGCTTCAGGGGCAGGGTCTGGCCCCTCCAGTGTAGGGCTTGTTCAGGGCCATGCATGGTAGGATAGGGTGGGATCACGTCCACCCCAATTCTTCACTGGGGCCCCATCTTCCTACTGATCAAGCATCACAAGAATGAGCCGGCAGGAACTCACCCTCCCGGGCCCACGCTGTCCTCCCACATGTGGGGACAGGGTCTGAGCCAAGTCTTGAGCTGCTGAGCCAAGTCTTGAGGCTCCCAAGGGCTGCCTCTGCCAGTCCCGTGGGCATGAGCAAACGGCTAAGTCCCCGAGCTTCAGTGTCATCACTGTGAGATACTAGCTTTGCGGCTTTGAGGGTTCGGGGAGGTAAACCTGACACACGATGCTGAATGCGGGGACACACGACACGTGGGAATGTGCGGCCATGCTGCTGCTGCCTGAGGAGCAGGACAGGTGTCGCGAACCTGGCTCCTAGGTCTAGCTCTGCCTATTTCTACAGGAAGCCTCTGGGCTTGTCATCCGAGCAGTAAGAGAGGCAACCAGATGATCTCTAAGGCCTCCCACAGCCCCCAAGAACAGGGCCTGGGCTCTGCCGGGTGCAGAGGCTCTCCTGGTCTAGGCCGCCACCTGCTGGCCACACGGCCTCATTGCGGCCGAGTGTTCTCCCTGCATCGGGTCCGCGGGACTAATGTTCTCCCGCGGAGCCAACTGCAGGCTGAGAGGCAGGGCAGTGGCAGGGGAGGGCGTATGCAGGGAGAGGAAGGGCGGTGACGCCTGTGAGTTCCCTTTGCTGACCTGTGATGCAGGCAGACGAGCTGACAGCCCAGAGGATGCTGGGCTCAGGCCTCACCTGGGGCAGGGCCGTGTTCAGGTGGCGCTGGAGCTGGTCCCGCTCACGAAGGGCATCCTGCAGCCGGCTCTGCGTGGCCGCCAAGGTCTCCTGACTCTCACGAAGGGACTCCAGCAACTTCTCCCGCTCATCCAGCATGTTCACCATCAGCTGCTCAAAGCTGGCATCAGCACCGGCGCCATGCGGGGGTCCCAGCGGGTCCCCCTCGTTGATTGTGGGCATCACCTCACACATAGCGGGGGTGGGCAGGGCAGGTGTTCACAGGAGTGGCACCTCCGGGGACCCAGGACACAGGTCTCAGAGCAGGCAGTGCCTGGCGAGTGGACGGCTGGGCCGGGGCTTCTCCTGTGGCATCAGTTTCTCTGAAAAGCAGCTGGTGCCTGAAGAACTGCTGTGGGGTGAGGCCAGAGGGCTGGGCTTAGCCCCTCGGGGCTGGGGCTGGGTGCCCTGTGTCCCCAGGCAAGCGGGCAGCAGCCGAGTCTGGCCATGGCCAACAGAGAGCAGGGCTGGAAGAGGGCCCTCGGCTTAGGCTGAGCGCTGGGGCCTGGCAGGGTCCCAGTGGGGTCTGGTGACACCCATCGCCTCTGGAGGGCAGTAATCTGTGGGAGAAGAGACTGTGTGAGGGTCAGCTGAGGCGGAGGGGAGGCAGCACGGGACCGGAGCCGGCACAGGCCCTGCAGCCCCAATGCTCGGCGGCGCCTGCCCAGCTGTCCCGCTGCCACAGCCTCTGCCTCCAGCCGCCCCGCCCCCGCTGGCAGCACAGTGGAGAGGTGCCCCCGCACGAGGCTCTGCCCAAAGACAGAACTGATCGGCACAGGCTGCTGAGTCCTGAGACCTGCGGGGGAGAGGGGGCAGCAGGAAACGGGGTCCCTGGGTCCTGTACGGACTCAGGCCAAGACCAGCGCAGAACTATGACGGGGCTCCTGAGGGACTGGGTGGCCGGGTCCCAGGAGGTGGGTCACAACATGGCCGCTGGCAGAGGCTCGACTGGGCACTGAGGCTCGCCACAGTGAGTCCTCAGGGAGGAGTCTGCCTCGTCGCCCCGTCCTGGAGCCGGGCACGCAGATGTCCATTCTGCGTCGTGGCCGACTCGCCGGGGCTGAGCAGGGACCAGACGACGTGAGGAAGGGCAGGGGCAGTGTGGGGTGGCGGCCCTGCCTGTGGCTGTGCACCTCCTCCCTCCGCGCAGCTCCCATAATGGCACTGCCAGCGGTCACCAGCTCGGGCGGCTGGCACGTGCGGACTGCTCCAGGGGGGCCCGGGTGTGTCAGAGCAGAGGAGGGTGTCATGAGGAAGGCAGCATGCAGCAGGGGATCTCTGCGACCACCGGCTCCTGCCTCCCTGGCCACTGCTGGAGGGCCGCCACCGAAGCCGTTTTGGAGGGAGACGAGCTCTCAGGCACCCACACGGCAACGCTCCAGAAACGGCGCCTTCCTTCCTTCCCCTTCGCCCCCGCCCCGTGTGGGAGACACAGGGACAGTTTCTTGTCCACCCCTCCGGTAGCCAGCTGGGAGGGTCGGGGAAAGGACAGGAGGCACAGGGACCCAGCAGAGGTGAGAAATCAGGCACTGGGCTGAACCCAGCAGGGGAACCAGAGAAGGGCCAAGCCCCCTCCACCTGTCGTCCTGTCCCTCAAAGCACTGATGATCTAGGCGGAAACGGGGGCAGCAAAAAGAGGCTGGTGAGGAGTGTGGGCCTGGACCAGAGAGGAGGTAGTGCGCCAGCCTGAGACCGCCCCAGCTCACACCGCAGCCACTCCTGGAGGGCCCAGGGCTTCGGGGACCCCGAAAGTGGCCTCAGTCCAACAGATTCCCAGCAGCCCGCAGTGAGAGTAAAGGAAGGGGCTCAGAGCTGGCAATGAGGAGACCAGCTGGGTGACCTTGGGCTTGTCACCACCTACTGAAGCCTCTGCTGCAAGATGGAGCCGCAGCTCAGTTTTGCCCCCCTTAGAGGGAGGAGCTCATGGATAAACAGGGCCTGGGAAAGCCGAAGGTGCCCACGATTACAGGGCAGTGCGAACTCCCTGGTGGGGCCTGCGGGGGGGTCGGCTCCTGGCAGTGAAGGGCTGAGCAGTTCTCAGGACGAACAGGACCTCAGGCTGCCCGCCGCGACATGCTGCCTATCTGCTCTGACGTGGCCTCCCCGAGCCCTCCTGGTCATTCTGGCACCCGAGAGGCTGGCTTCGGTGCCACCAGCCCTTTCCCAGCCTCCCTCTGAAACAGGTGCAGGGTCACTACTCCGCTTCCCCTGGCAAAATGTCATGATGTGGAGCCAGGTGCCCGCCCCGTGGCAGGCGGTGAGCAGAGGGGGCCGTGGCACGGGGACACCTGCTTGGCCCTGGGGCTGTCTTTAAATAGCACGGCCACCAGCTCAGCCTAACTACGCCTCCTCAACCCTGCACAGCATGGCCCTGATTCACAGGCAAAAGCTGCCAGCCCCCAAAGCCAGCATCTGTGGGGGCCTCTGCCGCTGAGGCGTGTGAGCCCTGGACGGGTACTGGGGGGCAGGGGGGGGGCACGAGCAAGGCCTCGGGCCTTGTGAACACAGAGCAGTGATGCCTCTGGCCTCCCGAAGCTCACCCCATCTCCCCCTAACCAACAGGAGGGCGGGCCCTCGGGTCCGACACTCTGGCCGGTCACACACAGGTTGGCTCCCCGCTGCCTCGCCAGATGGCAGGCCCACCGCTGCGAGGGCCAAGCTGCGGCCGGCAGAGACCACAGCGCCAGGGCCAAGCTACCAGGGGTGCTCAAGGCTAAGTGCCCACAGGAGGGACGGAGAGCCAGCCTCCACGTGAGAGGCCCTCGGCGCAGAGGTAAGAGGAAGGTCACCCACCCACTGCAGGGAACATGCGGCGAGGTGCTCACTCAGGACAACAACAATCACGGTGGCAGCTACGACTTGGTATTTACCACGTGCCAGGCACTGTGTTTAACTGGCTTTAATCCTCGCGATGCCTTGCAAGGGAGATGTAACTCTCCCTCCCGTTTCACAGACGTGAGAATTGGGACTCAAAGTCACGTGACCGAGTCTACGCAGCAAGTAAGAGGGAGCACCAGGGTTCAGTTCCAGGCTGTCTGACTCCGGAGAGGGGCAAGGGGCGGGGGACGGGAGTGACACAACCGGTCCAGGCCACAGCCCTCCTCACCCGCCCCCTCACGGCAGCCCGACCCCCCCCATGCCCCTCCTCTGGCCTGGCGGAAGGACTCTGCCCAGCAGCCTTTGTGATCCTGCGGCGGCCACTGGGCCTTTGTCTGCGAGGTGCATCTCTCCAGCTGCTCCCAGGACTTAGTTATGGGCCATTCCTTCCCAAGGCGCAGCCCATCACCTGGGTGAGCTTACAAGTAGCTGCACGAGCCTGGGCCCTTGTGACAGTGCATGGAGGCACCCTAACAGTCACAGCGGGACACAGGTGCCCACCAGGGCTGTCACGGCCACCATCACCACCCCAGGAGGACTAGCACCAAAGGCGAGTGGAGAAGGGGGCCGCGAGTGTCTGCACACGCCCAAAATAGCTCCTCTTCAGAACCAGCCGAAGTTGTAGCCACACCTCCTTCAATTAGGCAGGGGTTTGCAAAGAGGGCTCTGTGACAGAGTACCTTTAGGGACAGCCTGGGACAAGAAAATGGCAAAGGCGAGACCAATGCACATGCCTCTGCGCTCTCCTTCCTTCCTTCAGTGCCATCACCTCCAGCTCTTGCTGGCCACCTGGTTCTGGCTGCATTTACACAGAAGGTTCCGCGTCTAAAGCGAGGGCAGACAGTCCCCAGTCTAAGCGCTGTCTGCAGACGCCCTGCTGAGCAAGCGCCCCTTCTCAGACAGCCCGTGCATCTGGGCAGCAGGGCGGGCGGTCGAGGGAGGCAGCCCGGGGACACCGGGGCCGCTGAGCTAAAGTGTCTAACAGACATCACGCATGCACACACCGAGGTACAAGGCTGCACCACTGGACACAGCACATGGCTTTGGCCAAACAGATGTCATTCCTAGCCATCTTGTGCTCAGCGGAGCCGCTGATTAACGCTTAGCATATATGTCCTCAAATCATGCCTGCGAAAGAAGAAACAGGTAATAACTCTGGTGTATTTGGAGAATAAAAATCTTTCAAAATAGGGGCCCCTGTGGTCTTCTGATGTTGGGGGAAAATGCTCAGAAGTCCCCGCATTAGTAGAGCAGCCCATCAGATTGGGGAGCCGTCACGCCGCAGAGGACAGAACGGCCCAGGAGGGATCAGGAACACGAGGGGGAGCACAGCAGGCGCCAGGGCGAGAAAGGTCCAGAGTGCACAGAACTGCCCAGAGAAACGCAGGCGTCATAAAAAGTGTGAGTGAGTGTGGTTACGAAAGAGAGAGCGATCACATGTGGGGGGAACGCGCATTCATGCGCGAGTGTGAGAGTGTGCTCCTGAGAATGTGTGGTGTGCGTGTGTGGTCGGGGGGGCACGCACACGTGCACAAGAAAAAATGGGGTCCGAGACGTGTGGTAGAGCAGCCCATCAGATTGGGGAGCCGTCACGCCGCAGAGGACAGAACGGCCCAGGAGGGATCAGGAACACGAGGGGGAGCACAGCAGGCGCCAGGGCGAGAAAGGTCCAGAGTGCACAGAACTGCCCAGAGAAACGCAGGCGTCATAAAAAGTGTGAGTGAGTGTGGTTACGAAAGAGAGAGCGATTACATGTGGGGGGAACGCGCATTCATGCGCGAGTGTGAGTGTACTCCTGAGAATGTGTGGTGTGCGTGTGTGGTCGGGGGGGCACACGCACACGTGCACAAGAAAATGGGGTCCGAGACGTGTGCATGAGACGGCGAACAGTGGGAGACTGGGCGTGGACAAGTGTGGTCATGAGAACGCGCGTGTGTACCATCACGAGTGAACACGGTGGTCTTACAAGCATCTGGGGGTCATGGAATCACATATGCCTCTAAGAATCACATATGCCTCCAAGCGCCATGGGGCTTATGCAGTGTGCATGACCACGGAAGATGTAAGCGCACGTGTGGCCTTGACGCCGGGCGAGAACGCGGGAGAAGGAAGGATGGGGATGATAGCGAAGAACTGAAAATCCTACTTGTTCCAGACACTCTGCACCAAACAAGGGCCAGAAACTTGGGTGCTCCCCCAGGCCTAGTGCAACCCGAGGTCAAGGAGCTGGGCCTGGCCACCTTTCCGCTTACCGCCACCAGCAGAGCCTCGATGCAGCGGCACCACGGAGCCCAGGGCTCCATGTGACAGCGGCAGGCACCCCCAGGATCTCGCAGAGCAGAACGTCCACTACTTGGGGAGCAGCCCCTGGCCCAGCCCCACCCCCAGGCCCTCCACTCACAGCACCTCTCCTCTGACCCTCCAGAGACCTCTGCAGCACCTGTGAGACACATCCAGCGCTCAGCTCATCCCTGCCCCTACCAGGATGGACTCCTGCTTGGAAGGGCTCTGGAGGCCCTGCATGCCCACCCCCACGCGACACGTCACTGTCCTTCAGGGAGCAGGAACTCAGCACCACCTGAGGGAGCCCTCACTGTCCTAAGGAAGCTGTTTCTTAAAGTGAATAGAAACCTATCTCCCCCTTGAAATGACAGTTATCTGAAGACACTGGCCATGACATTATATCACACATGCGGCTACCAGAATTCCACTCTGCCAACTGGGCAAAAGAAGCAATAAAGGCCTCTAAGTGCAAACCAGCTATTCCTTCTGACAGGTAACTATGAAATTATACTGTACATAATTACTTTTTAAAATCGTGGTATACATTATATATTTATGTAACTGCTATATAACGTATACTGTATCTGTTCAGAGTTCTAAACCTAAACCCACATACCATGCTTCACGGGAGATTTAGGAATGTTCCCTACTCCACTGCCCACAGAATCTGATTCCCCACTGAGAGGGAACACCACTGCACAGGGCCCCCAGGGGCCCCTCTGCTCCAGGTGAAATAGTCCTGGGTGCAGGGAGACCCTGCCTCATTGAGCCCAGGGGACCAGAAGACAGACCTCAATTCAACCCACCGCTTCCTTACGCAGCTGACTGCCGGGAGTCCAGGACCGCGCTAGGAATTGTGAAGGAAATAAAAGGCACATGACAGGAATCTCCACCCTCAAGAAGCGCACAGTCTCCCTGAGCTAACACAGATACAGCGTAGCAGCACGCGACCAGACGCCTAGCCTCTGGCACAGCCTGCGCACCACTAGGAGTCTGACCAGTTAAACTGGCCAGAACGAAGCAGCCCCTGCTCCGTGCCAGAGCTGACCTCGCCAGGGGGACAGAAGACACCTGAGGACGGTGGGGGCTGCAGCATGCAGTGCTGAGAACAGAACGATGAGCACTGTGTGACTGAGGAGTCCTCAGGCTCTCTCTGCTGGGGCCTCCAGTCATACCGGCCCAGCTCAGGGCTCCCACCCACTGCTGGTTCCCCTAGCGGCCCTGCCCCAGGACGTTCTCAGGCCCCAGAGGCCCTCTCAGCACAGCGAAGGCTGAGGGGGCGCCCGCGGCAGTCCCTTCGGCCTTTCTCCAGTGCCGAGGCCCCTCCGAATACTTCCTACTGTGATGGCCTCACAAAGGGCCACGTTCCTGTGAGCCAGCACCCTATGCTTTCTAGAGCTAATTATAGGTCAGTGAGATAGCGGGCCAGAGGGGCACAGATGGTGACTTCCTGTGGCTGCAGTACACTCTCTCCCCTCCATTCCTCCTAGACTCTGAGACAGCTTTCACTCCCTCCGTCCTCCCTGCCCCATACCGACTCCTTCCCAGCACAGGCCCACACACCACTCCACACCACGTCGTGTTTCCACAGCAACCCATCCAGGGGCCCAGAGCCCCAGGGCAGAGTGTCCCTGGCATAAAAAGGCCTCAGCTGGCTCCCCCATATCCTGAGGTCCTCTTGGCCCCCTGTGCCCCGGACCTGCTGAGCCTGCACCCTGCCTCATGCAACCATAGCCCGACTCCTCGTCCTCTCCCCCAGCTCTCACCCAGTTATCCTCAGAGGCTCTGAAAGGACCTCAGCAATTCCTGACAACTCTTCCCACCTCTAAGATTTCAGTGACCACCTCAGGGAGGCACCTGCCCTGCCCCTCCAACCCCTCAGTACCCAGGTGCCAGGCCACACACACCGCACGGCTCGGACATCACGACGTGCTCGGCAGCACGTGCCCACACAGCACTCTGGGTGCGATTTCCCTTCTGACCCTGCTCCCAGAGCCCAAGTCTGCCGCGGGTTCCAGTACATTCTTGCCCCCTAAAACCACTGTGCTATTGATTTGAGATACCATTCAACCTAGGCAGCCTCCTCAGACCTCAAGACAAAGTCCTAGAACATAGCCAGGGGAAATCAGTCAAACTGCTCCTTTTGCTGAGGCAGCTTCCCCTGGGACCACTGGGCTGTTAGCAGTGATGGGGTGGGTGGGATGGAAACCGGTTCAGACGCCCCAGCTTTGTCTAATCCCACAGCAACGTAACGAAACGGGAGGGGGGTGTCAGCAGAGTGCCCATGTAGTGGTGTGCACTTTCGACATTCCCATCGCCCCAAATTGCCTTCAGAAGACCCAGCACCCAGCACAGCGTCTGGCACACAGTGGGTACCCAGCAAACGCCTACGGCATGCCGAACAAAGTACCAGGGACCGGTTCCCGCACCTCTGTGAAGACTGAGGGGAGTCCCCGAGCCCTGGCTTCTGCAAGAGGGAGTCTTCACGGGAGCAGAGACCCCTTAACACCTGCTCGTGGTGTAAATGGCAGAGCCGCAGCCCCAACTCCCTGCCCCTCTCATGGACACCGCCAGCATGCCTGTCTCCAAAGGTGACATCAGCACCTAGTGGCACTTGTTCTCCGCCCCTCCTCCTTCTCCAAGAAAAGCACCCACACTGCGTTTCCGAGTGCGATCCAACCTCTCTCTTCCCAGCCGCCACCAAGGGCTGCCGGACGCACACTGGGAGACACCTGCGTGCTGCAAACCAGCGCCCACTCTCACCCTACCAGCTCAGGAACCGCTATTCCTGCCCTCTTTTCCACTTGCACCCACCCTCGCCCCCCACCTCAACGGCCGCAGGCTGGTACTGCGCAGACAGGCATCTCCGGCACAGCCCGCATCTGACAGCTGGAGGATGGAGAGCTAGAGACATTAAGAAGGGGTGTTGTGAGCGACGCAGGATGAAAATCCACCCCCTCGAGGGAAGCACCAAGGCCTCAGCACCTCTTGTGCCCCTCGGAGCGGAAGTGGCCCAGGAGCTAGAAGGCGCTTCTTCTCGGAATCTCCTGGGGGTGGAGGACGCAGACCGTCCAGTTTCCGCCAGAATCCTGCCAGCTCAGCCACCCTCCTCCGAGGCAGACGGATGAGTGCAAACTCCATGCCACCCCCGCAAATCCGGCACCGCCTCCGTGCTCACCCCAAGGGCACAGGGCTGCCAAGGCCGGTGAGGGGCGGCAGAAGGGCAGCATCTACGCCTGCAGCGTGAAGAGGGTCTGCTGCCCGAGGCGCACCAGGAGGCTCCCCGAACTACGCTAAAGCTGGAGGTGGGAAGTCCTCCTCCCCCAGCCCAGGCTCTGGACGCTCACCTGACAACAGTCCTCGAACAGGGCAGCTCGACTCGGAGGCCGCAGCAGCCAGGAGCCGCGGCGACCGCGGAGGCCCTACGCGTCGGGAGCCGGAC
>NW_006433385.1:334950-349530 GCF_000325575.1 Pteropus alecto | reverse complement strand
GCAGCTGCAGCCTCCCGGGCATGAGCCCCGCCTCCTCCCCAGGCCACGCCCCCGCCCGGGGCACGGCCCACCCCTCACGTGACCAGAGGCCACTGCAGCCTCCCAGCACCGAGCCCCGCCCCCAAGCCCCGCCCCCTCCGCAAAGGGCCCTGGCTCCACCCCCGAGGCCGAGCCCCGCCGTGGCACGTGACCTGAGAGGCTGCGCGCAGTCTCCTGCCGGCCCGCAGCCTCCCTCCAGGGGGCGCAGCGCACAACCACCTCTCTTTGAACCAACCCGGTCCCCAAATTGGCCTCGGTCCCGTCCTTGTTGCCAGTGGTTTGTCACCTCTCGCACCAGCTCCCTCGCGCCCCTTTATTAGTTCTCCTTTGGTCATACCCGTTTTTAAGTGGAGAAACTTGAAATCCAGATACGTTACCATAGTGTGCACTTAAGTCACTTGCCTGAATTCAGGCACCTGGCTGTGCTAACACTGTCACTACAAAACGAAACGTCTATTATACACACATACTATGAAGACAGTGTCAATGCCAAAATTCCTGACAAGCTTTCCTTACATCTCCCCATTCTCCTGAACTGCTCCTTCCCATCTGGTGTGAGAAGTGCTGTCACTGCGCCCACTCGATCCTTCCCGAGGCCCAGGGAGCACTACAAGAGGCGTGAGGATTTTTTGTGCACATGCAATGTGTACATATTTATAGACACATTCTACTCCAGCAAAGAATGCTGCAGTCGACATCACTGGCACGTATAACCTTTCATTTTTTTTCCCTTTTTTCCAATATGTTCACTATTTGGCTTAGTCTCCTTATATCTTTGGTAGGAAGCAGGAAAATCGGAGGAATTCTGATTTGGGGGGTGAGAAATGAAGCTAAATTTGTTGTTTTGTCTGACCCTCAGAGCAAAATCAAGGTATGTATTTAGGGAAGTGAAAATTACAAAACAGATTTTACAGAAGTAGTCCAGAAAGATCCAACTCTTCTCCAGGTGGTGTGAGGGTCTCATCAGGAAAAAATCCCCGAGACACTTCCCTCCTTTCACTAACAGAACAGGACACAGCCTAGCAGAGGCAACTCGGCCAACGCAGAGGGGAGGCCGAGGCCAGAACTGCTGCTGCGAACACCCTGCGCCCAGTGTCCGTCAGCACCGCTAGAACGGCTGAGGCCGTGTCGAACATGTCTATCATCGCACCGTGGAGTTTGAGGAAAAAGCTCGGAGGTTGAGTCAGAACACAATTATCAAGCCAAATCGACTGCACCTCCCTTTTACAGGTAACCCCTAAATGGGAGACAGGTAATCACCAGGACATCGCCCTCCGCTCAACGGCACCTTAGGTTCAGGGAACCAGGGGTCTGCGCTTCTTCCCTCTCGCCTGAGAGGAAACTCTCCATTGCAGATTTGCAAGGGGCTCACAGTCCTTGGGTTTTGTTTTTATCATTTAAATGCCCAAATTGTGTTTTTCACTGACCCAGGCTCACTTTCTCCAGGAGCAGCTTCGGCACCACCCTCAGCGTGCGGTAAGGTCAGCTGTGAGCAAAAGCGTTAAGCAGGTGCGCCCTGAGATCGCCCCTTAAACAGCAGGGCAGGGAGGGTGGTGGGGAGGAAACAACGCATCCACTTAGCAGTATGGTCACGACTGCCCCACAGGACTTTCCCATTTAAAGATTATCATCATCTTAACGCCCGCCTCACGGCAATACCCAGCTAAGATCCAGTGCACTGGCTCATCTGGGGTGAGGGTGGGAGGGGGAGAAAGCAGCAAGCTTATCTTGGGAGCAAAATCAAAGCAACGCGCCCGTGCCGCTGCTCTTCTCAGAGTATGCCGGCGACAGCAAGTCCTCTGACCGACAGGCCGGCCGCGTTGCTGCAGGGACGACACGCATGACGATGGGCCACACAAAGTCACAACGTGCTCAGAGCTCAAGACGCTATTTTCGACACGGGATGCATTTTTTTAATGACCTTCAGTATAATAAATATCTAACAATTTAATGAAAATACCACTATCTTTCCTGCAGTAACTTTCTTGGTTTCTCTTCCATTTTACTTAGAAACACATATTTAAAACTCTTTCATCAACCGTATATACCTTTTAGGCTGGTTACGGATTAGGTATATCAAAATCAAATATTTACTCACCTTTACTTTTCATCTACATGCACTCTGCCACTATCTACCTACCATTAAAAAAGAGAGAGAGAGAGAGAAGGGAAGGAGAGAGAGACTGATCCTTCTAACTGTGGTATAGAAAAAAAGATCTGGGTAGGAATCCTGGCTCTGCCATTTACTGGCTGTTACGGCCTTGGATAAGTCACCAATTCCGTTTCCTCAACCACAGAATGGGAACAGTGTCACCTACCTTGCAGGGCTGTGAAAATTAGAGATATTATGTAAAGTTCCCAGTGCAGTACCAAGGACACAAAGTCATTATTGTCACTAGTCTCAGCCTCATGCAAAAAAATATCTAAAATCCAAAAGTTGGCAAATGAACATTTATGCGATAAATATCCAAAAATTACTTTTAAAGAAAGATACACAAGGCAATCTTATAAGATTCTGAAAACCCTGTCACCTGCTTTATTTCTGGAGAAGAGTAAAGGGAGAAAATGTTCACATGAATTGGACGGGCAGCTGAACTGGAAGCAACAGCAGCAACAATTCTAGGCCTCTCAGGTTCCTCTTATCATAAGGAAATGCTGCAACTTCCTTGTCTGGAGATTGAAGAGTTTAATTTTCCCTAAAGCAAGATCATCCATTTTCACTAGGATAAAACAATAAAGAACAAACTCAATAGCACCAAATGAGGTTTAACACAGAAAACAGGGCCAGGTTTCTCCTTTCAAATAAAACTTTTACATTAAAATATGTTCAGAAATCATAGTTGTTTTTCCTCTTGATTCAACCCTTCTCCTTCCCCTCACAGGAGCCCCAGGAACCAAAGAGCACGTGCATCGCTAACCAGATACACAATCCAGCTGCCCCTTCCACACTGGACTGGTTACCAGTGGGCTGGCCTAGCTCAGGCCCGCCCTCAGGGACAGGAAGCAGTGACTATGCTCTCAGGGAGAACGGGTACTGAGGGTGCCACCAGTCGAAGAGCCGAACGCTGTGCGCCGGATCCAAGATGACCTGCACGCCCTGCTCGCTGCGCAGCTTCCGACCACCGCGGACAGGAGAATCTTGGAACACCAGCCTCACTCGATGATGCCGCATGTCCGTGCTCACATTGATAGTGAACTGGGAGGGAGAAGCAAATTCGGCACCCGAAATAAATAACCTTGTTATCATACGATTCACTGTGAAATGAGACAGTCTAGACGATATTTACACTGGCCAGGCCGTAAGATAATCTTAAGTTATAATACCAATGCCTTTGCAAAGATACAAACAATTAAGGGTGATTTTATAAGTTCTTCTTAGCTTCGACTATGTAAACTATACTAAAGAACACCTCTCAAGTGGATGGCAAATTTAGGGGTACATGCACAATGACTACCACCAAGGCCAATTTTTAAAAACCAGGTTAGAGCTATAAGGGACGACTTAAAAGGATTTTGAGAAGACATTGCTGAGCAAGTAAAATAGGATGCATAAAACATATACCTGATCCCTTTTTTATGTTTGGTAAAATACACCAGAAAATCTCTAAATATGTTTATGTATATGTAAATCTGCAAAGGACTGTATGAGTTTGACGTACATGGAGTACGAGGAATATACAACTGGGTCACTGGGTCACCGACGTGGCTTAACCTACAGGGAGGTGAGAGGCCCCTACGATAAAAGGACTGTGCATGACATCACCTCAGAAACATGTTACTTAAGAGACTGAGTGCACACATGTACATGCTAATGGGCACATTAAAGAACAGTCCCCAAACGGTTCATGACAGTCTTAGGTTACTGGAAGACTAAGTCACCTTTTCTCAATGTATTTATGCATTAGTTAAATTCTTTATATGAAATACGTATTATCTACCTTACCATTAAAAAAAGAATAAGCTGTGTTCAATGTGGAGGGGGAACCCCATGTATCTCTGAACGTAAACCCAAAAGACAAAGAAGATAAATTACATGAACTCTCCAGTTGTCAACATAGTTAAAAATTTTAAAAACCTGAAAAATATGCTAGAGGCGTAGTTGCTGTTTTTTAGCTAGGCCTTGAAGGGTCAAAGCATCCCCCTGGGACAGAGCTGGTCGCTTTACATTTTAATACTGCATTTATGACACCACATGCCTGCCTCAAGGTACCCACGCACAGTGCTCACGTGCAGTATCCTCATTATCCCTGTGGAACAATGTTCCTCAGACGTTAACGATCACTACACAGGAGAAGCAAACACGTTCGCTTGGCCACAGAGAAGCAAGCAGGCAAAATGCTGTCAGACGTAAATAACTCCTCCCCAAATCTCTCTGCTCCTAACGTGCCAGTCTGCTTTCAGACTCTTTTTATCCTTTGTCAAAAACAACTTCTTCAGTGGTTAAACTTATAGATTTCTTTCAAACCCCAGGTACAGTTAGTCTGTGAAAGAGCTGAAATGCCATCTCGTCTCCACTTACCAGAGTGAATATCATTCCCATGACGATGGGAATAAAGATGAAATTGAGGGTGGTGACCTGCAGAAGGCAGCAGTCCTGGTCTGGGTTGGTGTGAACATCTTCATACTGAATAGGAGGCTGCAACCCCGCTCCGCACTTGCTCTTTAATCTAGGGGACTGAGGAGAACTGAGAATTAACCTAATGGCTCAGAGGAAACCTTTATGGCTCTAGGATTCCACTAATGAAAGTCCTATGGCTCAACGAACGCTGAGACCCGCTTTTCTGTTCTCTCTTCTTTCATTACGTCCATATTGGTTTCTATAGAGATCAAGGAAAATCGGGCCTTTGAAAGGAGGGGCGACCCCTGTGGATGAGCATGGTGGCCATGGTGTGATGCTTCAGTTACGGCATCTTCTGCCATCTGGCAAGAACTGGAGACTCAGAGCTCTATCAGAGGCTCCGGTGTTTGAGAGACTATAAATATCTTGTGATCTGTCAAACTCCAAAGAACATCTGCTGCACAAGAGAGATGGAAGCAGAAGTGGCCATCTAATGCCAGGCACCATAAAACAAGGGTCACGAGTCTCAGAACTAGAGGAAATCGTACGCGCTCCCCTGCAGGAGGAGTTCTGGTCTCAGGGTATACACCAGACCGCACCGCAGCCCCTCCCAGAGAGGCCCTATGGTGTACTCCCTACCAATATCTAATGGCTTCCAGAGATCGTGTACGTCTTGTTAAAAACAATGATCAAAGCCAAAATTCTTCTCTGAAACCACGTTTTCCAAAAATCAATGAAAAATATGATTTACTTTCATTACAAACTTATCTGTAGCTCACCTGCCATCAGGTGAGGGATGACTAATTGTACTTGTAATGCGTCTCAGCACTGAGATGGTAAGTAGGGGGAGAGACGTTAGAAACGAGGCCGGTGAGGACAGGCAGCGATGCGAAACAGACGCGCGCTGCAGTCTGGACCTCAGGCAGTTTCAGCAGAAAGCAGAGACAGCGGGGCAGTGTCTGCTCTTCCTGTCTAGGGCCTTTGGGCAGTCCCTCTCCTCACGACTTCTCTAGATCGCCTGACATAAAACCAGCTTAATTAGTGTCGCTTACAAATACATTTGCTTTGAACGACAAAAAACAAACTTAGGCAAATAACCTCAGTACATTGATATAACAAGTTTTCTCCTTTTCCTCACTTTTTAAAAGTCTTCAAACATAAAGAAAAGTTAACAGTGCAATAAAGTCCTGTGTACATCCTAGCACTGGATATTCTGCCATGTTTGCTTTCTCTCCCCACTCATTTTATGTGCACTTATAAAAATCACATGCACTTTGGGGGTGGGAAGTGCAAAACCATTTGAAAGTGACATTGACACTCTACCTTTATTCAGCATGAAAAAACACACTTACATATAACCACGATATCATTATCACACCCAAAAAATTTACAATAACTTCATAGCATGTATTAGCCATAGCGTATTCAAACTTAATTGTCCCCCAAAATATCTCGTATACCTCTTTGTTCCCTGATCTGGGATCTACTCAAGGTTCTCTCTGCATTAAGCTACTATATCTTTGTGTGTCTTTGATACAGAATAGTTCCCTCTTCGTTTCCTTTTCAAGGCAATATTACAAGTTTTGATTTGAGTAAGGCAATCGTATGCCGAGTAAAACTTATCAGAACAAGATATTACATGGAAAACAAAAAGGAGAGGCAACCACATACCTGCTTTTTGAACTTGAAGTTGAATTCCCACATTGGTTCCTGTCTGTTCCCAACAATTTTTCTGCACCAGAAAAGTAAGCACTGTAAGAAAATAAAAACAAAATAAACCAAAAATAAACAAATAAAAGACAGAAAAGAAAACAATCAAAATAAGGTAACAAAAAATAATCAGCAAAAACCTTTCTGTTTGATAGCTCTAAAGCCAGCCACAGTCCCAGAGCTGGGATTTTACTTTGGCACAGATAGAGACCCCCTCCAATTTGACACTGGTGCAACATGGAAAAGAGACAATCGCAGGGCTATTCAGGAAGGGAAGAGGGACCGATGTCAGTCAACCTCAGAGGCTGCTGAGGTCAACCCCTGTTGTTCTCATCTTTAAAGAGAGAAACGCGGTCTCTAGAGACTGGGGCAGTCTCTGAATCGCAGGCCACTCCTCTGTATCGAAACATTAAGGGCGGCCAGTAGCCACCAGGCAAGAGGATAACCACGGCAGGCAGAGAGGGCCGGCCCTGTAACAGGGGCAGCCGCCCAGGACCTGCTGAGAACAAACAGCCAGTGTGGAAACGACAGAGCCGAGGTGAATTCCATCTAGAGTGAGCCCCTCAGTGAAAGTCAGGCTACAGCTAAGGTTAAGCACAAGAAGTTAAGTACCTCCCAGGGGATAAGGGGTGGGTCGTCCGCCGTGCCAGCTGTCCTGCCCTTCAGACATGCCCTGCACGTCCTGATGTTCCATCAAAAATAATGGGCTTGGCTTTAAGGGGCAAACACTTCTGCTGCCATCACAACGGCTCCAGTGTCCCACACAAGCTATGCTACTGAAAAGAGAGAGAGGGAGAATCATATACGAAAAGCTGGAGTCCAGGAACATGGGACAACTTCCTTTAGGCATGCTGGCAACTCCCTGAATGCCAGGCGGTTGTGGTTATACAAGTGGCAAGGCCATGCGTGGGCCACTTGCCACCGCATGAGGTCCCACACCCTCTTCAGGAGATCTCGCAGCAGCCAGGTGGCCTGGGCTTATCGTCTGGATGAACACATCGGTCATCATTCCACATTGGCTTCTGGCGCCCACTTTTGAAACTTAATTGCAGTGGTAAGAGCGTGAAGACTGGCACTCAGAGCTGAGGCAGCAGCACTTGCATTGTGCACTGGAGCCGCTAGGATGTGTCAAGCATGAGTTTGCCCGATGCCGTTCTGCTTCCAGCAACTGATTCGCACCTGGCCGGTTAGCTCTGGGATGACCCCCGCCTCATCACAGTCTGCTACTACAAATGTTTCCGAGGAAGGGCAACTGTAAATGTGACGTCATGTGCTGTCCGCTCGCACTACAAGCAGGAACAGCTGCTGGGTGAAATTCTACTCCTGCCCTGTATCCATCAGCCAGCGTGACACAAACTTGAGCTCAGCCAATGGCCCTGACCGCCTCGGTCTGCAACCCTGGGAGGAACCTTAAAAAATAATCTTGAAATGAACAGTACCCTTTAACCAATGTGTGTCAGGTAACATTACCACACGAGCTAGACTTGGGGAGAATCCTTATAACGTCCGAAGCACAGAAACGAAATACAAAGGAATAGGAAGTGCTACAGAACCCCAGATTATGTGCAGGTACAGAGTAATAACAATTACCCACGAACTCAAAAGCTATAAAATTTAGACAGTGATATTCGTTCGAAAGGAAAGGGGGGACGATACATCGACTTGCCCAAATAACTGCATCTGCCATACTCGTCTAGCTGGACAAAGGTGCATTCACTAGGTATTTCATCAGGGAGGAGAAAAGGAAGAGAATGGACCAAAGGCTGACAGACCTGCTTACAAATCAGAATGCTACCAACCTGAATGTGACATCTGAGTACAAACTACTGAGAAATCCCAAGGCACAAAAAGAGGTACAAAAACCAGTAAGGGAGCAACGTCCACATGAGAGCCTTTGAAGGAGGTCAACAGGAAAGGGGAATCCCAGGGGTCAAGGTCACGTCACAAAGAGAAAATCAGTAAGCTGTTCGTGTTATACTTCCGTATCGTGACTTCAAGCACCTCTTCAGATTTATGGTTTACACCTACCATGTGAGCTGTGCTCTTCCTAACCAAAACCATCAGGACCGTCCAAAGTGGTCCAACGTACAATGCACGAAAGTAAATTCAAGAAAATAAGGAACGTGCTAAAAGCACAAAAAGCTTTAAAGTAAAGACAACGTGAGCCAGGCCCACACAGCAGGAACATCTTGGAGAAGTAAAACCCCTGAGCCCTGGAAATTTGCATTAGTCCCCTAGCAGCTTGCCACCTAGAGACCTAGACCTCCCTCCCCATCAAGGAAGCTGGGATAAGCCAAGATAATAGGTCCGCTGCACGAGAGCCCATCAGTTAAACCAACTCTCACTTACTTTGGAATTCTTTAATGTGCTGGGTGTGCTTTCTGGAATGGCTGGGTTTTTGGAGATTCGAGCAGCAAATGGCTCATACATATGGTACAGAGATCGGATCACACACGCCCGGAGACAGCGCAGCTTCTCCATGGATTCTGGGCGCAGGCGCACGGGCAGAGAGGCATCCAGCGTGTAGTGCCTGAAACAAGACACGTTACTCCTACCAATGTGTGGCTTGTCCTCCTGCTCTAGGTCAGTCTCGTAGGACTCCTGGTCTCTGTATGACTGAACTGCACGTAGCTTGTCCCCAGTGCTCGCACATGGTCCCTTCACTTCTCAACTAGTTGTACTTCTTTGCCACGCACAACCCAGTTCACACACATCTTATAACCCAGCACTACTACACCCATTTCAACATTTCTAATCCTCAATATTTCACCCTAAAAAAGGGCAAGTCTCTTCCTTGATATGACATACTTCAGACCCTCAGAAAGAACCTGTACCGGAGAAGAGCCACCAGTCCTCCTGTCACATGCTTCAGCTCCCTGCTACCTCAACATCCCTTCCTATCGCATCCTTACGGTCTATACTTCTTCACCCAAGATCAAGAGCCAGCCCTCTCTCTAACCATACTGTTTGTTCACTCTCTCCTCAGCAGTAACCCTACGTGTAGGGCAGCATAAGTACCAAAACTACATGATACTTTAAGATGACTAGCAAATCTAAGAAATGAATCTAGTCGAAAAGACAAGTAGGCACCTGCAGCTTTTGAAAATCCTAGCTAAGATAACCCCTGAAGAAAGTCCAAAACAGTTTTTTCTGAAACCTGAAGACTCTTTGCTGCAAGTGGACACAGGATCAGGGGTGGAGTCAAACACAGGGAAGACGATTACCTGGATGAATTAATAACATCAATTTTAAATCAGAGAGGGCCTCAAGGAGTCCAAAGCCAGGCTCACACCCAGGCACAGAGTAGAAATTGGAAAGTCATCATTGCCAGGTCCTCCCCCAATAAACCACATGAAATCAGCAACGCAGACAACAGAGTTAGCAAACTGTGGTCGCACCTTCGGTACAACCTGGTCCAAAAGGCAGCAGTGCAAGTGACAGTCCAGGCATTCTTACAAATCAGGGAAAAATTCACAATGTCTTCAGGACGGATATAGGAGGCCAGCAAGAGCCAAATGTCCATGGGGTACTCTTCTCCTCCAGCCCCGTCCAGGTCTTCTGAAACAGAAAAAAAAGAGCTATCACCTTCAATCTTCCATTATACATGGACCTAAAGATCATCAATCATTTCAATTCTCCCAGGGCTTACACAGTTAAGGTTTTAAAACAGGCCCAAGGAAGCATCTCAAACACATCATTTCCTGCTTACTTCAGCTGCTGGAAACTTTTGCTTCCTATTGCCCAAGTGAACAGGTCTGCTCTTGAGGATTTTATCTAACAACTATTTATATGCTACTTTGAGTACCTTGCATACGTTAAATCATTCGATTCTAATGATTCTTCAACAGAAATAAGGAAAATTTTACGGTGCCATCTTCCTATCAAGAAAACAGAACCTTGCCTCCTAGTCAAAGTGAATGGGACCCACAAGGTAAATGGAACCCAAGTTTTCTGGCCCCTGATTCCAGCTTTGCACCATAAACTCTGCCCTTGATTTTCCTCACAGCTGCACCCATCAAACCTTTTCTTCGGTTCAGTCACTGCAAAAAAAAAAAAAATCTTAAGATGGTATGAGGAAACATCAAAGCGCAAACTAAAAAGAACACCAGGTGAGTTACAGCGTGATTTTCATTACTCAATAACTGCCTGCAGACACGTTTCTTTTCTTCTGGTTTCTCCCTGTTCCATCGTCAGTTTGAACTGTGATCCTGGCCATAGGCTCAGTGTTCAGATACTGTGACAATGCACCCTGCCTCCTCCTCCTCCTCCAGATCTCATCAGTGTTAGTTCTCCTGACTCTGGGGTTCATTACACATCTCAGTTTCAGGTAAAAACTCACACTCCATAGAGACCCTGCGTCTGGGCTAATCCTAATGCTAATGTTTAACTCAGACTCAGCCATAGAACTATCCAAAATCCAGCTTTCTCCTTTTTCTTTCCTGGCCCAAAGCCCCTGCCTCTGCCTGTCCAGCTAACTGCTTCCTGCAGTTCTAGGGCTCGACCAGGCTCCTGCGTCAGCTGCTTCGTAACACCAGCTGGCGCCTCAAAGATGACATCCTTTTTTTGGGTCCCTCCCCTTTCTAGTTAGTTATCTCTAGTGACCAGTTAAGGCTCGAGCTACCATGTCTGGGCCCCACCTTCTCCCACATTAAATCTCTCTCTGAAGGAGAAGGCAAATGACTTTCCTCCACTATCAGAATTTCCTCCACGGAGACCAGTCAGAACTTTGGCGAAGCAGAGAGACACGAAAAGTTTTGTCTTTGGGACAAAATTCACTAATTACTGAAGAGCTGTTTCTTATATATAATTATTAAGAAATTTAAAAATGTAGAAAATGGAATCAGTAAAGAAGAGCATCATGGAAATAAGCCATGAAAAACATAAAGAATTGTGATAGGCACAGGTTAAGAGGAAAGTATTCCAAGCCACATAAACAGCTAACATGAAGCCCAGATACTTAGAAAAACAAAACATATGAGACAGCAATAAAGAGACAAATCTAACAAGACTTTGTTATTAAGAAATTACTATCAACTTTTTAAAATGTGAAAAATGGGGTTTTTTTTTAGAGTATCTTTTGGGGATAACTACAAAAATATTTACAGAAATAACAAGCTATCTGGGAACTGTTTCAAAATAATCCTCTGTGTGTGTGTGTCTGTGTGTGTGTCTGTGTCTGTGTGTGTCTGTGTGCATGTGTGTGTCTGTGTGCATCTGTGTGTGTCTGTGTGTGTCTGTGTGCGTGTCTGTGTGCGTATGTCTGTGTCTGCATCTGTGTGCGTGTGTGTCTGTGTGCGTGTGTGTGTGTGTGTGTGCGTGCGTGTGTGTGTGTCTGTGTCTGTGTCTGTGTCTGTGTGTGTTTTAGGATGGGGGTCGGGGGAGGTGAAACAAAAATGGCCATGAGCTGGTAACTATTAAAGCTGAGTAAGAGCCACACGAGATTCATTATATTATTCTCTATTCTTTTATATATGTTTCATTAGAAAGAAGTTAAAAGAAAGAAGGAAAAAGAAAAACCAGTCTGACTAGAATGAAGGAACCTAAAAGATAAATTACAGTGAAGAGTCTGTAAGCTACAAATCACATATAAGTTACTGGTGTCCTAAGGACATAAAGAATTCTTACAACTCAGTAATAAAGAAATAAACAACCCAATTTAAAAAGTGGGCAAAAGACTTGAATAGACATTTCTCAAAAGAAAACATAAAAATGGCCAATAAACACATGAAAAGGTGCTCAACATCATTAGCTGTCAAAGACATGCAAAGCAAAACCATGATGCTATTATTCAAAAAGTCAGACAGTAACAAGTGTTGGTAAGAATGTGGAGAAACTGGAACTCTACTACATTACTGGTGGGAATATAAATGGAAACTCCAGAAAACAGTTTGGCAATTCTTCTAAAAGTTAAACACAGAATTACCATGTAATCGAGCAATTTCACTCCTACCCAAAAGAAATAAAAATATATGTCCACACAGAAATTGTCCATGTGTTCACAGCAACATTATTTAGTTATAATAGCCAAATAAAAAGCAATAATAAGGAATGAAATACTGACACGTGCTATATATGGATGAATCTTAAAAACGCTGTAAAAGTGACATAAGATAGACACAAAAAGATCTTTCATATTACATAATTCCATGTATATAAAATGTCCAAAATAGGCAAATCTATAGAGACAGAAAGTAGACCAGTGGTTGCTAGGAATGAGGAATGATGCTGATAAGGTTGGGAAGATAGAAATGCTCTAAACATAGATCTCACTGACGGCTGCACAACTGTGAACATACTTGAAGCCATTGAATTGTACGCTTTAAAGGAGTGTTTTATCCCAATCGAGATGTTTTAAAAATCTGTAAGCCGTTCTGTGGAATGTGTCCAAAGGAAAAAAAAAGACCAAGATAAATCTCTAATAGAATGGTGATGATGAGTAGAGATTTCAAGAGAGAAATTAAGAATGAAAAAGTGTGAGGAATGTCAATATTAATTTCAGGTTCTGGAAGAGAGCAGTATCACTGACAAGAATTGATATAAGTGCAAAGCAATATTGGTTCATTAATTTATTGATTATTTCAGCATATTTAACACATACAGGTATCTATTATCTGATTCTCAAGTAGAATCTGAGACACATATTTATTCATTAGCTTCCCCCTAACTCTAGCTGGGCATCAGAACCACTTTAGCTTTAAGAACAGCTATTCTGGGCTCTATCCCAAGAGAGTCTGATTCATTAAACCTAGAGCAAACCACTGAACGACGGTTTGGCACATTATATACTGTTAGTTTATTTTCTTTTTATCATTTGTGTAAATTTTATTGCCATTAAGATATAAATGTCACATACTTTTCTATTTCCCCCAGTACCTATTAGACATAAAGTAAACATCAATCATTTCAAGACACTTAAAAGCACATAATATCTAGCCTCAGCTGAAAGGTAACTAGTTATCCACAATCCATATATGTGGGAAAACATTTTTTGTCACATCTCTGCTTCCTTATACCTACTGAAATCCAGAAATACAAAGGCTTTTTGTTTTCCTGTTGCCACATGGGTTTGACCCAAAGATGACATGTTCTCAGTGAATGGCCACCACAATCGAGATCACAGCTCCAGGAAGCTCCTGACTTGTAGCAAGACCCTTTCCTCTCCACTTAGACAAAATGGAAAGCCCGGTATAGTAAACCGCGTCCCCCTGCTAAGGTCCAAACTGTGGTTCCCCCCAGCTATCGATCACCTCTGGTGCTACTGAGAAAGCGACGGCTTCGAGTCATCGCCACGGACAAGACTATTAATCCAAAGAAAGCACAAGCCCTGTACCTCTGTGCCTCTTGCTTTTTTTTTTTCTGGAGATGGCTCTCTCATGGATGCTCTCCTCCTGGGCATCCATCTCATCACTGCTGTCGATGATGTCACAGGGCTCGCCAGCCCCAGAAAGAGCTTCCACCGCAGGAACCTGAGAGGCTTCCAAGCCACAGAGAGATTTTACTAGAAGAAAATGAAGGGAGAGTGAGAAGGCAGAGCCAGCCCCACCCAGACATACAAATGGATTAGGCAGGGTATCAGCATCCACGAAGAAGGAAAAAAAAAAAAAAAACAGAAAAAAGAGCAAAGGCAGTGTTGAGAGTCTGCTGAAAAAAAGCTAAGGATCTAAAAAGCAAGAAAACTGAGCATTTAAAATACAAAAAGTTGGAAAGCAATGGGCCAAGTAACTCCAAAGAAACTTGACTCCTGAAGAAAACGGGAGTGCATCGTTCTTCCACCATGAACCCCGCAGGATAAAAAGGTAATTGCTTTTTTCATTTACACAAATTCTGAGGACAGACGTTTGGCAGGAATTTTACCGAGTTCCTGGGTTGGAGACCGTAGGTGTCAAAAAACCCAAGTCTCAGGGACAGGGATACGTAAGTAAAAAGCTTGAAAGCAAGAGAAGCAAAGGAAAAGGAAAATACTCCAAGGCGATTACGCAAAAACGCAAACTGCAGCGTAAGTGGAGAGTCTATGCGAACTACGGAAAGAGGGCTAGAAGCCAGGAAGAAAGTGGTGGGCAGCCCAGGAGAGCGGGCGAAGGCAGGAGGACGACGTTTCTGCCCCGGGCGCCCCCCTGCCCTCCCCGGAATCCGTGTGCGCAGCCACCGAGGGGTCACACGCGTCTACGGAAGAGGCCGCGGGAAAAGCGCCGAGGCCGGACCCCGGGCAAGCAAACCACCCAGCTCCGTCCTCACGGCCAGAGTCGGAGGGGACCCGTCGGAAGCCTACCTTC
>NW_006433385.1:329131-334924 GCF_000325575.1 Pteropus alecto | reverse complement strand
CTCACGACGGCCGGATCCGAGTTGGCATAATCCGCCACGGTCACTGAAACAAGCAGCAACCCTCAAAGGAGGCGGCCTCCTGTCCACGGCCCCCTCCCGCCGCGTCCAGCCCCCTCCCGGCCGCCAGCCCAGCCTTTCGGCACCCGGGCCCCGCGCCCACCTCGACCGGAGCAGGCGTCGTGGGCCCGGAACTTGAGTCTCTTCCCTCGCTTGGGCATGGCGGCCGTGTCAGGGCGAGGCCGGCCTAGCGGGCCGGGACCCCGGGCCATGTCTCGGGCGTCAGAGCCGGCTCCGGCAGCCGCGGGACAGCTCCGCCCGGCCCCGCAGCCATCCCGCACCGCAGGCCGCGGCTCTCGCGAGGACTCAGGTAGGGCTCCGCGTCGCGTCGCCCGTGACGTCACTGCCGGGAACCAATCACCGCCTGGCCCAGGGGATGCGCAGTCCCCGGCGCCCGCGCGCCCGCTCGCGTCCGGTTGCGCCCCGGCGGCTGCCGCTTCGTGTCAGGGGGTTGGTGCCTCAGGTCCGGAGGCCCCACAGACCGAGCGCCTGCTAGTCCAACGTGGGTCTCTTGTCTTCAGATTTCTTATTCAAAAGGTATAAAACTGAATTCTCAAAATGAGGGGGGGTCTTAAAATCTTTTCGATCTACTACCATCTTTCAAACAAAAAGCACTAGAAAGATTGATGAGGGAAGAATATTGTCTTTCCTTTGTATTGAGACAGGAAAGTCACTTAATGAAGATCACAGAACTGTGAAGGACCCGAGTGGTATCACCAGTACGAATAAGGTATCTGCTGTCCCGAGTTATGTACTTTGTCCCTCTAACTCTTGCAGCTCTCAAACCGTCTTGAGAAGCACAGTATTTAGGAACCAGGTATCCAACCTGCTGGATCCACCTTAGGATGCCTCTCTAAGGTGTTTAGGACACTCCCTTTTAAAATCTAATTACCTAGTAAGCAGACTTTCCTTAGGAGTAAACCACGGGCCTTAAACTAACATTGCAAAACAGACTGTTACCAGAGGTCATGCTGATAGGCTTGAATCAATTAAAAATTATAATCGAAACAATATAATTGACAATACTGAACTATTCTAAAAGTCATAACAAAACAAGGTTCTCACAGACTGTTAAAATTGTTTCAAATAATTTTTCCACGTATACATAATTCATGTTGTAGTCCAGTTCAAAATGCAGCCAGTAAGTGCTGAGCCTTCTCATTTCAGTTATCAATAAAAAATTCATAAGGCCCAATGCTTGTACCTTTCTGCTCTGGTGGCACCCTGTTGAAAGCACTCAGGCATCAGGACTGGAGGAAGCCAAAGGTGCAAGACAGATCTTATTAACATACCATCACTATCACAAAGGTTAAAACTGAAAATGTCTTCTCATTTTCAACAGTATAACTACTATTTTAATATACTGGATTGAAGGAAATGATAATTCCATAATTATGTTTCATGTTTCAAAATTTCAAGAATGAGATCTTAAGCAAGGCCCCTCAGACTCTTAAAGTCCTTTGGCCAATTTAGTGGAACAATTCACCCATAGATCTTTTATCCCACCTTTTATTAAAAAGCAACGATTTTTAATTAATGGCACTTTAGCTTCCAGACCCAAAGATACAGGTTCTTTCTAGAGAGAAAAATTGTAAAAGTTACTAAAAGAGCTTTTATATTTAAATGCAAGTGGCATCTAGTTCTTAACCTAGCTATTAGGAAGAGGGTGGAAAGACAATGTTCTAAAAGCTTTGTCCTCAACAAAGTGGCAAATTTAAGGACAATACATAAGTGCACATAGCATTAGGATGCTATCTTTCTAGATTACATCCATCGTACTTTTATGATACTATATTATATCGGCCTTTATTTTGTGCTAATAGTAAATGACAGTGGTAGTGTTTCTTTTTTAAGGTCTTTTGTCAAAACTTCAGGGTGGCAAAAATATGTTTGCCAGAAGTCTTTTAAATTGAAATAGCCTGTGAAATCCGAACGCCTAGGAACCATTGCTTTGGAGGCATTGGAAAGTATTCCTTCTGATTTGAAAAAATATATATAATAGTAGGATTTCCTATAGTGTAGTGTAACAAAATAATATAGAAAAGTTTTTTTAAAAAGTATGGATTCTGCAGCCAGACTTACCTGCGTTCGAAAAGTCTCTGCCATTTATTATGTACTTAACTTTGGAAAACTTAATCTCCTTGGACCTCAGTTTCCTTGTCTATGAATTACAGATAGTAATAACCCATTTCAGAGTTATTGAAATAATTCATTAATTCATGAAAAGTACCTAAAAACACATAGTAATCACTCAATAAATGTCAGCTATTTTGTGGTGGTGACAGTTAAAATTGTGATGGTGGTGGTTGTTACTTAAACTGCACAGGCCTAAGACTTCTTGCAGGCACTCCACACACAGCAAGAGAGCCCACAGTCCCGACTCCAGGGCCCACAGCCCTTTGGAAAGCCAAGGCAGGGACAGCGGTTAACTGAGCTCTGAGACTCGGGCCCCTGATGACTAGATCCTGGGGCTTGCCCGGCCTGTCTTCATCAGGGGACGTGCCCTCAGCTATCTGCAGAGGAGCTAGCTGAAGCTCAGGCTGATGCTTATCCTGTCCCTGGCCAGAGGGGAGGAGGAGGGTATTGCAGCAGCTGGGCAGGGGCCAACCATCTCTGAAAGCGAGGCCTATCTGGGGACCTTCAGGGACAAGCAGAAACATGCCTTTACCCCGACACACCACCTCCAAGTCCCTTTCTGGAGCCCCTGCCCAGGCAAAGAGTGAGTTCGTGGGAGGGGTGTTCGGACTGGGAGGTCAGACGAGGTATTCCCACCAGAAAATGAAGGGGGTAGGGAGGGAGCATGGGCCGGCATCTCGTGACAAAAGCAGGGTGCTCGGTGGGAGGGCTGTGCTGTGGAACTTGGTGCAGTTCACGCTCCTGGGTGCAGGTCCTTCCCACCTGCTGCCCCCTGAATGACTAACAAGACGAGAGGTCCACGGAGGCCCGTTAAGGAGCCATCCCATCGTGAAGATCATTCATGGCAGGACCGCAGAGAGGGGAGGAAGGACAGGAGGGGACCCGGAGGAGGCCGAGCGCAGAAGGACAAGGACTTGCTGGGCACTGGACTGCCGGAGCCCTTGGGCAGACTCGAACCCAGGCCCAGCTGACCCATGGCAGCGGAGATAACTCTGGTCAAAGCCAGGTCAATTTGCCACGCCAGCAACTTCCCCGCCAGAGAGAGCCTCATCCTTCATAAAGACCCCCAACAGCCTTTCACAGGACAGATGGAGTAAGCCACTCCATAGCCCCTGACTAGAGTAACCTCTTACCCAGAACATACTCTCCAAGAGAAAGGAAATGTGAATTTGTCACGGGCACTGGCATAGTGGCAGGGCAGAGAGGAGAGGCTCTCCACATGTAAAGCAGACTGTCCCAGGCAAGCAGAGGTGTATGCGCCTCCTAATTCTGATTTTGGTAGGCTAAGACAGATGAGAGTCTGGTGAAGGGAAGACACAAGACAATCCTTTTGGCTTCTGAAGGCCAGTAAGAGGGAGGGAGTCACCATGAACTGGTTCTTACCTACACCCAAAAGTAACATCCTGAAGTCCTTCCGTGAAGGCGTTATTGCCCTATCTGGAGTGGCAACAGTCTTGACAGTAGGAGGAATGGACTTGATCATGAAGGAGGAATGGACTTTGGCTCAAGTCCATATATCTATCTTAGTCTGTTCGGGTTGCTATAATTCCACAAACTGGAAGCTTATCAACGACTTTATTTCTCACTGTTCTGACGGCTAGGAAGTCCAAAACCAAGGTGTTGGCAGAATCAGTGTGTGGTAAGGCCCACTTCCTGGTTCACAGAGGGCTAGGGTTTTTTGTTTTGTTTTGTTTTGTTTGCTGTGTCCTCACCTGGCAGAACTCAGTGAGGGAGCTCTCACTTCATTAATAAGGCACAAATCCCACTCATGAGGGCTTCTGCCCTCAAGGCCTAATCATTTCCCTAAAGCTACAGTGCCATGTCCAGCAAGTGGTAAATCCTGCCATGTCCAGCGCGGCTCTGGAGAATGTACCTGAGTGGGAACGGTGGGAGATGAAGAAAAGAAAGAAGACAGAAAGCTGGGATCAGGAGGTCACTGTCCACTGAAGGGCGAGTAATGGCACAGTTTTATCTTTGCAAGCTGCTTTTATACAAGAGCATACAGTTGCTGGCTAGGATCAGATCATCCTCTGCACAATCACCCAACCCGCATCTGCTACCATTCCTTCTCGCCACTATGTACTGCGTACTCCCTGCCTCGGGGCAACACCGCATTGTTCCCCCGAGTGCTTCCCCATTCTTAGGAGGGAGGCCGGAGGCCAGGTAACCCTTGGTTGACCTCACAGGTTGCAAGGACTTGTCGGCTTACAGCCCGCTCTCCACATTACACCTCCAAACACCATCACTTCGAGGGTTAGGATTTAACATACGAATCTGTGAGGACACATGCAGACCACAGAATGACCCAAACCTCCAGTGTGCCAAGGCTGCGACCTCGCTGGAGCAGTTTGCTTAGCCATGCTCATTTGCTCATGTATCGTCTATGGATGCTTATACGAAGCAAGGGCCAAGGCAGTATATCTTATTTCCCAGTCTAAAATGTTTGTTGTCTGGTCAACCCCCAATGTGAAGAAATAACTCTCATCACGGCTAGTGGTAATGCAAACAGACACAATCGCTTTGGAAAGCTGGCAGTGCCTACCAGAGTCCAATACCTGTAAGTATTCTGCTGGAGCAGTTCCATTCCTGGGTATATACACAACAGAAATACAAACACGTGTGCACCAAGACATGTTTACTAGTGTATAGGGGAGCATTATTTGTAATAGCCACAAAGTAGAAACAATGCAAATGGAGATCGTTAGCAGATTGGGTAAATATATTTGGTCTAGTCATACAACGGAACTCTAATCAGTGATGAAAATAAACTATTGCTATCACGACAGCATGGAAGAATCTCACAAACGTAACGCAAAAGAAAGCAATAAAAAAAAATACGTGCTGTATGACCCCATTTATATAAATTCCTGAAAGAAGTATGGGTTGTGGTTACCTCTGAGACATGGTGAATGGGAGTGCTTATAGAGGCTTCTGTTCGTGGCTAAGCCGGTCCAAGTGCAGAGACAGGCTGGAGAGACAGGGCCGCAGCTGCGCTTCGATAAATTTCCAGACTCCTGGCCCTCGGTCTGCCTGCACCACGAGGGAAGGAGCCTGGTGCCGGGATCTGGTGATCAGACCCTCACCCTCAGGGTCAATATGCTGTCCACGGCCACTTCCGCCCTCGCTAGCCTTTTCCGACCCCCTGGGTCTTAAAAGTACCCGCCTTTTCCGGGCCCGCCACTCCGTCCTCTTTGGTCGCCTGTCAGGCCCGGCCTTTCTTCCCCGCCCCTTCCAATCCCCTGTTTTCGTCAGGCCCGCCATTCCGGACCCACCCCTTCCGGTCCGCCCCATTAGGCCCCGCCCGACTGGTCCCTGGCCTTCCGATCGCCGCAATTTCCGCGTCCGCCCTTTCCGGGTCGCACTTGTCAGGTCCCACCCCTTCCTGGACCGCCGCTCCGACCCCGGCTCCTACCAGGCCCTGCCCCTTCCTGCACCTCAGCACGGGCCCGGCCCCGTCCTTTCCACCTCCTTGCCTCTTTCGACCCGCCCCTTCCGGCTCGCAGTTATAGGGTCCCACCCTTTCCTGACCCGGCCCTTCCGGCCCCTAGCTCTTTCTTGGCCCCGCCCCTCGCAAGCCCGCCCCCAGCCAGGCCCCGCCCG
>NW_006433385.1:321924-329096 GCF_000325575.1 Pteropus alecto | reverse complement strand
GCCCGGTGGCGCACTGTGGGAGCGTTCCGCTTGCGCGGCCTTGGAGGGCGCGGCGGCGGCGGCAGACGCGGTGCTCGGTCATGGGGTTCCAGCCGGTGAGACCCTCGCTCCGTGCCCTGTACCCAGGGACTCCATTCCATCTGGTTCTGGTCACTCCGCTCCAGAGATGCCAGTGTCCGGTGACCCTGTCCAGAGGAACCCCCGGCCTGGGCCTGGCCGGGTGTTGGAGCTTGGGGTCGCCACCCTCCGGGCGGCTGGACGTGCGGGACGGTCATTACCTTTATCAGGGGGCCTTCCTCCGCGGGGCGGTCACGCTGCCTTCTCTCCCCACAGAGCCCAGGCCTCCTGGCCTCCCTGGGGGTGGGGCTGCTGACTCTGCTCGGCCTGGCTCTGGGCTCCTACTTGGTTCGGAGGTCCCGCCGGCCGCGGGTCACTCTTCTGGACCCCAATGAGAAGTACCTGCTGCGACTGCTGGACAAGACGGTGAGTTGCGGAGGAAGAGGGGGTAGAGGCGGGGCCAGAGTTTTCCTCCCGGTGTGAAGTGCGCAGCAGCCACCGTGGTTGGGATGTCCTGGTGAAGCACTTGTGTCATCCGTCCTCCAGACTCTGAGCCACAACACCACGAGGTTCCGCTTTGCCCTGCCCACCGCCCACCACGTTCTGGGGCTGCCTGTGGGTAAGAAGAGTGTGGCGTGGGCTCCTTTCCCTGGTACCCTAAGGGGGTGAGTCTCCTTCTGGAGTCTCTGGAAGGACGCTGCTTTAATCTGTTTCCTCCACATCCCATTCCCCTTCCCTACCTGGCTTGATCCTCCAAGCTGTGAGGTGCCACTGGACCCTCTGTGACACTGAGCAGCCCTCCCTCCTTCCTGCAGGATTTGCTCATACCTACCCCTAAACAAACACTAGTTTTTTACCCATTGCCCAGCTCCTAACTCAACTGCTGCTAAGGTACTGGCAGGAACTGATGAGAGTTTTGCCAGTGGGGGCTTATGAGGGAGCCAACTGGGGGCTCAAAGGTGAATTGTCCCTGCCTGGTAGAGCTCACTGGGACTGCAGTGGGAAGCAAGATGCCTCTGTTCTCTCCACCCTCCACGAGTTTTTTGAAAGGTAACAGGAATGCGGCACGGCAACAAGCAGCCCTTACGTAGTTCTCTACATGGCCCCCAGGGAGACACGTCTATCTCTCTGCCCGAATCGATGGCAGCCTGGTCATCAGGCCATACACTCCCGTCACCAGTGATGAGGACCAAGGCTACGTGGATCTCGTCGTCAAGGTAAGGGGGTAGGAAGGGTTCCCAGAACTCCTTACCCTACTCTTTCTGGGGTTTGCAGAAACTTCCAGGGTTCCTTTGAGAGCAGGAGACCCATGTCCTTTGTGGGTTTGAAGAAAGTCAAGTCCGTGGGCTGGAGAAAGATGGCACGTGCGGGCCCCTGCCCCAGCGCAGGAAGGCTCAGCCAGTGGGGGCTCAGAAATCAGTGACATTCCAAATAAAGTGCTTTCCATTCTGTCCTATCAGGTGTATCTGAAGGGCGTGCACCCCAAATTTCCTGAGGGAGGGAAGATGTCTCAGTACCTGAACAGCCTGAAGATTGGGGATGTGGTGGAGTTTCGAGGCCCGAACGGGTTGCTCACTTACCTCGGGAAAGGTGACAGCCTCTGTGCTCCCTGAGCCTGTCTCCCACACCCCCAGGCCATGGTCCACGGGGCACGGGGGCTGCGAGCGCACCTGTGTGAGGGCCAAAGCTGCCCTTCTGCACATGTAGCTCTGATTTCATGGGAGGGCGAGTTTCTCGGCCCATTAATCACCCATCCACTTGACTCACCAGCCATGACAGCTGCAGAGGTTAGTAAAGCCGCCCCAGTTTCTCCCCCTGCCTCAGATTCGCCTCTCAGGCTCAGCTGTTTGGAGAGCTAGAGGTGGCTTTCCTCCCTTCCCATGGGAACAGCTGGGTGCATTAGCAAGCGTCTTGAGCTGCTCTGTGCCACTTGAGAAAGTTGATGCACACCTGGCCCCATGCCAGTCGCCCTTACCAGGGAGTGAGCCTATGCAGGAGGCAGCTGATGACTCACCATGTAGCCCTAAACTGACTGGTCCTTAATAATAGGGGACATGTAGTCCTGTCCCCATTGTCCCTGAAGTGTATTATTAGGACTGCTCAACTGAAACCTCCACCCATGCCCCTGGGTCAGATTTCATCACAGCTGCTAAACTGGCGCGGGGCAGCTTCTCAGTTCTGCGTCCGTCCTCGGCTTTCTCTCACTGACTTCTTTCTCTTGCCCTCTCTTCGCTTCACTTCTCAGGGATTTTTAGCATTCAGCCCGACAAAAAGTCTCCAGCGGAGCCCCGTGTGGCCAAGAGCCTAGGGATGATTGCCGGTGGGACAGGTGCGTGTCGCCGGAGCCACCCTCCCGCCATTGCCGATGTTGCCATGAAAACTCGCAAGTGATCCTCGGAAGGTTTGGCAGTCATCGTCAGCAATGCCTGGGTCTCCCCAATACCTGAGAAGCAAACTCGTAAACAGAAACAAAAAAAAAACTTTAATTGACACAAAGAGAAATGAATTGTGTGGGTTCTCCCAAGACCTCACGTTAAATGGATCTAGTAACTTTTAGGCGAGAATAGAAAAGCAGCTAGGAGTAGGATCATCAAGAGGAAAGAGAATTAGCACCGGACATTTCTATATCTTAGACGCTTTTCTCCTCACTTTAGTATATACCTGTAAAGGGGGTACCAGTCTTCCCCTTTACCAGATGAGAAAATGTGGGTTCGGACAGGGGAAGGTGCTTCCCACAGAGTTCAGTGGTAACGGGTTGATACCCAGCTCTGCCCAGTCCCGAAGCAGTTGCACTTGCCCTGCAAGTCCAGCACTCCTGACATTGAATCAGCAGGTACTTGTAGCACCTGTGACTCGAGTCCTAGCCACCAAGGGACTTTGAGAAGAGGAGTTTTGTCTGTGGCCATAGTACTCTGAACAAGCCCGATCCCGTCTGATCGCGGAAGCTAAGCAGGGTCGGGCATGGTTAGTACTTGGATGGGAGACTGCCTGGGAAGGCCAGGTGCAGTAGGCGTAAAAAATAAAAAAGGGACTGTAAGGTGACAAGGTCCTTACAATATGTGAGGTCAACCAGCAGTTGCCTCACCTTAAGAAAAAAAAAGGGAGAAGAGGAGTCTTACTTAGAAGGATTTCAGCAATGTGAACTTAGGCGAACACTGAGCAAAACTACCCAACAGGTGTGAATTTCCGTGAGTTCAGGATAAAGGACACATCTACCCAAGCGTAGGTGCTGGAGGCTACACGAGAAGGGACCCTAAAGGGAAACAGTGTGGTACTGAACGAGTGGATTCGGATGAAAGGGTTGGTCAGCTAGGGAGCTGGGGCGGGCGGATGTGGCCACCACACCTCTTTGTGCAGGAATCACCCCGATGCTTCAGCTGCTCCGGGCCATCCTGAAAGACCCTGAAGACCGAACTCAGTGCTGTTTGCTTTTCGCCAACCAGGTTGGTTTGCTTTTTGCAGCGCTGGGACATCAAAGTTGAGTGGGCTGGGTTTGGAGCTGCGGTACCAATGGGCAAAAATGGCCCGGTGCCTGTTCTTGCTGCTGCCCCAGGTCCTCCTGCAAAGTAGAGGACCCTCCAGTAAGGAGGACAGGGCATGTAGCCCCATTCCTTCTCTGGCCCCGAGGAAAGAAGAAAAAACACTTAAGGAACTTCACCCCGAGCATGAAAATTCTCTGCTTGGGTTTCCTTTGTTTGGTTTGCCATCTGCGCTTCTTCATACTGTGTGACTAAAGGCCCTCCTCACGCCCCGTAAGTCCTGCTTGTTCCCGAGAACTTCAGCATTCTCTTTCTGATTGGAAAGTTGCCACAATAGAGAACGCCCGTGGGCTTGGGGAGGTTCCCAAGGACCTTGCTTCCCCTTTCCGTTTCAGACTGAAAAGGACATCATCTTGCGTGAGGACCTGGAGGAGCTGCAGGCCCAACACCCCGGTCGCTTCAAGCTCTGGTTCACTCTGGATCACCCTCCAGAAGGTACCCTCTCCGTATTGGGTAACCAAAAATCAGGGCCTCGCGCCTGTGCCATTCTGGTTTCCGTGGAGCCAACCACACTCCCAAGTCTGAGTGCAGGGGCGCGGTGGTCCCCGGGCCCTCTCCCTCCGGTTCCTGTTTACCGGGGGGCGGCAGGAATGGCCGTGCTGCTGAGGCAGGCCGAGGGTGGCCACACGGCTGCTGCTACAGCCTCATGCCTCCTCGAGAGCCTTGCTCGGCCCTCCCCACCTCACGGCTCGGCACCCCCTTGCCTGCAGGCATCCGGGGTGTCAGCTCTCTCCTCTCCTCGGTATTTCAGGTTGGGCCTACAGCAAGGGCTTTGTGACTGCCGACATGATCCGGGAGCACCTGCCCGCCCCAGCAGATGACGTGCTGCTGCTGCTCTGCGGGCCTCCCCCCATGGTGCAGCTGGCTTGCCACCCCAACTTGGATAGGTTGGGCTACTCACAAAAGATGCGATTCACGTACTGAGTGTCTCGTAGCTTCCCTGGTCTGTTCCGGCCACTGTCCCCAATCAGCACTCACACTCTGCGAGCCCTAGATTTCCTTCCTGACACGGTCAGCTTGTTTTCTTTCTCCGGAGCTGAAACGGGACGGTACGTGCTGGAATAGCAACCTTGTAGCCCTGGACGAGGGCCAGGGCTGAGCCGTTCCTGGAAGGCCCCAAATCTCCCTGTGATAAAAGATTCGTGTTAGACCGTGGGTCAGAAAGAAGCATTACATTTGTTCCAGGACTGGCTAGTTCCTTGATAGCGTCACACTGTTCTTTGTGTCTGTGATGAGAAGAACAGTCAGTGTAATGGGTTTTATTTAACCTCCGGTGCTTAAACTCATAGCAGATTCTGTGTGTGAGTGCCAGATGAGGAGACTTTTAGAGTTAGTCTTGCAGAGATTGCAGGAAAGGAGGAAACGGTTTCTTCAGACCTGCAGACCTCAGAGAAAGGAATCTGAAATACATGTTTGTGTGTCTGTCTCTCTCCACCCCTCCCCAGGCTGGAGGGGAGTGGCTATCCACAGTCTAAGACTGCTGCTTGTGGCAGGAACTTCTGGCTGTGCGAATAAAGGGGGCCGAGGCCCCAGTGTTATCTTTAAAGGGTTGTCGTGTCTGGGGTCCTTGTTTCTAAGGCTTTTCATGCTGAGAATCTTGGGAGGAATGGTTTCCTAGCACAGAACAACTTCTAGGTCTTCCAGAGAACCTTTTGAGAGTTGTACCATGTGACGAAATATGATCGTCTTCGCAGCTGTCTCAGTGGAACCAGAAGCTCAGCTTCTCCCTGGAGTCTTTTAAGGTAGGGGAGCGAATACACATGACAGGGAGAGCTTTTTGAGCCCAGGTCCCCCTCACAGTGGTCTTTTGGTTTGGCCACTCTTTTCCTTATTTCTTCTCTTGGCCTTTGCTTCACCACCACATGTATCCTTAAGGGCACTTAGCAAACAAATCGGAGTATTGTCTTCCTGTTTGGAAGAGAAGCCTTTAAAAAGTAACCTGACGTCACCAGCCCCAGACAGACTTGCTGGTACCTGGACAGAGCTGGCCGCCCCCAGGCCTGTCCATCCCGACTGCCCTTCTCTGCTGCAGCAGCATGACTCGGCCCACTCCCTTCTCCCAGGGCTGGGCCAGGGCCTTCTTCAGATTTTTTTCTTTGCTGGTTCCATTGTGACAGAACCGCGCATCTGGCTGCATCTGGCTGCATCTGGCTCAGGAGGAATGTCGGCATTGTTTTTCTGCATGGGCTACATATTGTTCTCCCCTGGGCCGAGTCATCAGTAAATTCTGTTCTTGCACTTCCATCCAACACCTCTTGATCGGTCAGTACGTGTTTGCCTCCAGCTGTGTATACAGTGAGAGACAGTTGACTCTCTCACCTCCAGAAAGGGAAATCTAGCTTAGGGTGGTTGGGTTCAGATAGTGAAGCAACCCAGCACAGACAATGTCCCACCTGCTCACCAGGTGGGACATTCTGCCTTGTTTTGCACTGGTTTCTGCCTCATCCACTCAACATACAGACATTTAAGGACCTGCCACGTGCCAAGACTGTGCTCAGCCCTGAGGATATGATTGTGACCAAGAGTAGTCTTAGACCCTGCCAAAGAACTCGTCTGGAGTAAGAAAGACAGGTGATAGTTACAACACAGTGTGATTGGTACCATAGTAGAGACACAAGGTGTGGGTTGCAGAGACTCAGAGGAAGAGGAAGAAAAGAATTCACGTTGCCAAGTTAACAGCCCTCGGCTAGGCACTGCTAAATGCCGTCATGTAATGTAATCCTAATGATAATCCTGTGAGTCTTAGATTAAGGATTTGGCAAAGGTCATACAGCTGTTCCCTCTGAAGAAAATTAAACTCAGTCATGTGGACTGTGAGTGTTTCTGAGGGTTTTGTACAGCGAGCAACACATAATAGCTAATGTTTATGAAGCATTTGCCTGGCATCGTACTAAGCTTGCATAAATTATCTCACTTAACCCTGACATAGACCCAGTGAAATAGTGATTTAATCCCAATTTTCCAAAGAGGTAATTACCATTTTGAGCAGTTCAGTAATTATCATTTTGAGCAGCTCAGGATCATGGTTGGCCAGGGACGGAAAGCTGGGTCTCTGTGAGTCCAGAGCCCAGTTTTTTAACCCGCCCCAAGAGAGCTGCCCCCGCTGCTGCGAGGCACCCACCTGAGGCTATAATCTAGTACCTCTCTGCATCAGGAAAGCGCTGGTTACGCACCGGCCTTCAGAGAACTGAGAAAATGGTCTGTCCCGCAGATCATGTGTTGTATGCTTCAGAGGAGGGCCATATCCCTGTATCATCTCCCAGACGCACGCTCCAGGGCCACCACTCCGGCCGCAAGGTGGGAGCACGAGTTCTCAAGCAAGACTAGTCAGTGTTCATGACAAGAAATAACATGAGCCAAACGTAGGTCTGGCCCAGTGCCTTGCACGTGATAGGCGCTCACTAAATATTTGTGGGAGGGAGGGACCAGGCGGTTGAAGAAGGATCAAGTGTTTCGAAGGCCGGGCGACCGGCGTCGGTCACAGGAGATGCAGGAAATGGCCCAGCGTAGACGGCGGGTGCGCGGCGGGAAAGCTGGCGTGCGGTGGCGGGGTTCGGGGGCGCCGCTGGTCCCGCA
>NW_006433385.1:314881-321678 GCF_000325575.1 Pteropus alecto | reverse complement strand
AGGGAATCGGTGCAGCGCGGGGGCCCGGGCGTCTCGGACCAGGCCTGCTGCGGGGTCGCCCCGAGCGTCCCGAGACCCCGGTCCTGGAGCCGGCCGGGCCTCCCGGCTTCGCGGCTGTCAGGGTTGTAAACATTTCCGGCCCCTCCCACAGCGCGCCGCCTCCGAGGCGACCTCGGAAGCCACCATAGGGCGGGTCGGCTGCCCGTCCTCCAGCTTTCTCCAGCGGCCGGCAGTTCTGCTGGGCTCTGTGTCTCCCCAGCCCCGCCGGCGGGCGAGACGTCTGGATTCAGGCTCCGGCTTGGGACCGGCCAGGCCTGAGCTAAGGCTGGTCCCCAGGCCCCCGCGCGAGGCAAGTGGGGTGTGGGGGTGCGGGCCTGGGTCCCACCGGGGAGCACCTGCCTGCCTTCGGTGGCCTGGGAGCCCTGAGTTCCTCGCCCAGCAGTCTTTGGCAGACCAGACCGTAACAGTGCTCACACCTTGCTGTTGGGGAAGGGGAGGTTGGTGAACGATTTACCTTTATTTAAGGTAGTCGTAAAGGCGGAAATGTTAGCAAGATCTAAACTACTTTGGGGGAAATCGGCATCACCTTCCCTCAGAAATCTCGTGTCGATGTAGCCGTCTTACGTTTGAGACTTGAGCTTCACGCCTGCGATTTTTAAGGGCTATGCACTTTCCCTCAGTCCCTCGTGCTTCGCAGGCGGTCGGAAACTGGCGACGGGCATTTCAGTTGACAGTCTCAGGTGTCAGTGGGGCGATAGGAGGGCTACATAGTACTTCGCTGGACACACCGTGGTATTTCCCCCCGCGTATTTAGAAGGCAGACTGGAAAACAGCAGGGATTTAAGCGGCCAATATAAATCAAGTAAACACTGTAATGGATGGTTCTTCTCTGAAATGAAGTAGTGTGTTCTGTTCACTGCTTTTGTCTCTCGATAGGGGTTGGGTCACCTGTCGTGGAGCAGCTGCTGTTCCTGATGCTTTTGTAGCGTCTGTACAGCAGTAGGAATTCAGAATGGGTGGTGCTAACAGATTGCAGTATCAGGGTAGCAGGTCCCAGCTCCAGCCACTAAATTTCTTCATTCCAGGAGTAACTTCTGTTCCCCTGTAGATGGTACTTGGGGAAGCAGTCTTAAAAGCTTGTGTGCTGCCTGTGAAGGTCCGTGATAGAATAGACCGCCACGAAACTACCTACTTGCAAAGTAGGATCTGAAAGCATTTTGTTCTCAGTGGCCAAGAAATTACGTGATTCCCGAGAAATTAAAAAAAAAATAAATAAGAGAAGAAAAGAAATGAACCAGCCACTTTGCCTGCAAGTAGGAAGAATCTCAGGCCAGTCTCAGGAAGCAGCAGTAACCTACCAGCCCCGCTGCTAATGGGTAGGGTGTGCCCCAGCAGGTGGGCTTTTAGGCTCCCTTGAGTTTCTTCAGTCTGGTCTCCTGTTACCTTTCTAGACTCCCTTATGGAAAAGCAGGTCATTCGCTGCCCTGGGGGCTGTTCTTTCAAGGTGCTGTGTTCATACCGCCGTACCCTCCTAGAATGCCCTGCTCCCAGCGTTCCCTGTCAGGGCCCTTTCTGAAATCTCCCACTGAATTTGTGCTCCTTCCTTGGCCAGTAAGTTCATTCTCTATTTGCTAGGCAATTTCCCTAGGAGATCTCTATTTCTCTATAATTAAGCCAAATTGAAATTCTTTTAATACTCCTGACACATTATTCTGTCCCATCTACTTGCAATCACACTGGTGAACTAAACAGGCATCTGTACATCCCAAAGCTTTATTCCTTATAGTGGAGTTTTTTCTAATCTGTTCAGGATCAAAAAGACCATTTCTGTTGGGATGGCTTTAACTGGTGAAGAGCTAGGAAGGGAAATAGGGCGGTGACTCTCGGCGTCAAGTAGGAGGCCCTGTTATTGCATATGGGTAATTTTGAAACATAGGCTTTTGCCTCGACCATTTTTCCCCGAGCAGTGCTACGAAACCACCTTTCCTGACGAAGAGAGTAGTGGACAAGATGGCTGTGTTCTCTGTCTTTACTGCTACACTAGTCTTGCTTTAAAACAGTGAGAGTCAGACATAGGTGCAGCCAACCCGTGGACTCTCTAAGGGTACAGGGACCCCAAATTAGGAACTTCTTTGTACCTTTAACTCCAGGAAAGGAGTGTGCTCCAGCTTGGAAAACTTAGGAACTGGATAAATGTCTCAAAAACTGCGAGCAAAATAAACTCTCCAGCTAACTGCCTAGAGATTAAGAATCAGCCCTGTCCCGGGCTTGGCACAAGACTATCTTACTTACAGGAGCACAAACAGCTCCCTGGCTCCCCAGCTTCGTTCGCTAATATCGTAGTTTATCCAGTGGGAAAGCTTACTGGTAATAGTTTATTAGCTCAAATTGGAGAAATCCCATCTAAAATGCGTTCCGCGGAGTTTGGCCCAGTTATATTTTGCTGTGTTAGGTGTGGTGAGTTTGAGGTGAAATGTGTTTGCTCTAAAGTGCCAAGGAGGATGCAGAAGGCCGGCGGGAAGCTGAAGTGCATGTGGCTCTCCGGAATGCTCCCACAGAGTCCGCAGCTTTCATAGAATGAAGATCCGGGCCCTGCGTGGCTGCAGGTTGTTTGCGAGTGGCCCTCTCGGCAGAGCTTCCATCTTCAGGTCCTGGTCTTACTTGCCCTTCTTTCTTGCCAGACCTCTGATCCGTGTCTCTCCCTTCTCTGTCTGCGTCGCTGCAGTTCAGAAGACCAAAGTGGGCGGTGGACTTTGCTCCCTTGGTGGCGTCCTCGGGCATACTCGAGTGCATGATAACGTGTCTGTGTGATGACTTAGAGCTGGCCGCTGATCTATGAGTTAACTGGGGCATTAGGTTTAGTGACTCTGGGTCTAGGGAGCGTAGGAGCTAGTGACGGAGGAGCTGGAGGGATTCCGAAGAATGAGCAGAAAGAGAAAGGACTGATGATGGCCAAGAGACTAAGGTCACCCTAAGAGAACACTGGACTTGGGAGCACAGAACCTTTCAGACCAGTAGCGGAAGTTACAGCAATACCAAGCTAGGTTCCGCATCTGACCTCAGGCCCCGGTTGCGCAACTTCAAGTTGGCCTCTGTTATTCTCATAGCCTTTTGGTCACCCAGGGACCAAAACTGAACTGAGCTGTGGCCGTTCTGGTTTAGAGGTTCTCCCTGCACTGCCCTCCTGGAGCAGTGGAATCGCATTGCTGACTTGGCACCTGTCGTAAAGCACCTGTGCCATCTAGTCATAGGCTCTGTGAACACGTTGACCTCACTTGCTCAGCTTTGTGTCTTGCATGGCACCTTAGCCTGCCTTGGGGCGCCAGCACGAAGTACGGCGGTTAAATGTGCAGCAGACGTGTTGGCTTACTCTGGGCAGAGGGAGAGGGTAGAGCCCCACAGGCAGAAGAAACAACATAAACCCTTAGCTAGTGAGAGAAAGTTTGGAAATCATATGCTTGCTGGCTGGAGAGCGCCCCCAGTCACTCATTCATTCATTCATTCCTTCATTCAACACAGATTCTGACCCAAATCAGGCACATGTATGAGTTGGTCACCCATGTAGTCATGTGCACCAGAACCTGGGGAGACTCTCTGCGCCCGCAGCGCTGCCAGCAGTAAGCTACGCCACGTGCGTTCCCCTTTCATGACTTACTCTCCGAGATGCCGAAGCTATGGATGTTTGCTCTGGTATGAATTCTTACTTAGTAGAGGTGTTGATTCGGCAGTACTTCACTTTGAGAAAATAGGTTTTGTGGTCGGCCTATTGAAAAAGATTTCCCCTGTTCCTTCTCACGGGGGCTGCCTGTCTCCTGAGGTTTCAGGGGCCTCCCGTTTTCTGTTCTCCGTGAGCTCCACTGTCAGCTGCGACTGTGTCTGTCTTGCACACTTGAAGAAAGAGGAACTCTTCTGTGCTGACACGTGCAAAGGTCTGCGGTCCAGTGGCTAGATGTCTCGGGCTAGACGTGCCTGTCGCTCTCGGCCGTGCGTGTGAGTGGAGCATTGCACGACTGACGGTCTTAAAACTTGAGGGTTGCCCTCACCTGGCCACGTGAACACAACTATAGTCCCTGACAAGGACTTGCGATTACTCTTGGCTGAAAAAAAGGAACTGATATGCGATGGTGAAGTCATTTGTACAGGGGCCAGCTATGGGAGAGAGTCTCCCCCTTGGGAACAGAGTCACACTCACTGCCCACTGCTGTAAAAGATTCGGGTTCTGTAAGCTCACGTGTCCACTCCCGTGACAGCTCGCTCCGTGTGCAGGTGTTACCGGGCCCTCTTCGCACAGCCCTAAGCGGCGCAAGAAAACGCCAACGTCCTGGCTGCTGCTGTGGCTGGCGGTGACGATCCCCTTTGTTTCTGGGAGAAAAACACTAGGTAGTGGAACACTTTGGGCACTTTCCCCTCTTTTCAATATTATTTTCATCTCCCTGAGGCCTGATTAAAGACAACTGTCTGGACCCTAACTCAGGAAAACCTGAAGTTTTTTAAGACTTTTCCTGGAAAACCAAGGTCTGAGTTTCTTTGGTTTTCCTAAAGGATCTGTGTGCCTGTCTCTGGTTTCTGAAACCTGATTTGAGCGGGGCTCAGGCGTGACCTGCGGTGGCAGGGGCAGGCTCTTGCCAAGCCGGTTGTTTGGTATGTGTCAGGCAAGGGGCAGCGCTGCCTCCTCGTCCTCAGCTTCCTGCTTCCAGGTAGGTAGTTGGTTACTTTCAGGAGCGATTGTGATGAAAGCTTGTTATCCAAGCGTTGAACCCAGGCTATAATCCTATAACAGAATTAGTAGACCTTGCAGAGGAATTAACCACTGGGCATCTCGCCCACAACCAAGCTGCTTTTGCATGCAAGGCACCCTTGTCAGCCTTGCTAGATAAAAGCCGACTGCATCTGGTTGGCGTTTAATTCCTTTCTCAGCTCGGGAGGTTGTGTAGCATTTACAGCCAGCCAGGTGCTGACTTCATATTTTTGCTCCACAATCTCAAAACCAGACCTTTATTGGGCAGAAGAGCTTTGGGAATGACAGGCTATTTCTTCTCACTGAATGGGCCCTATGCCTGCGGGAGGGTGTTGAGGTCAGTAGCCGTTTTTCTATGGTGACAGTTTGGTACAAAAACTCAGGCCCTTTGAAGGCAAGCAACCAGGTGTTATATTTTCAGCCTTATTGGTAAGATTAGTGAGGTTCTGAGTGAAGGTGATATTGAAGAGGGAGAGGAAGAAATCGATTTCGTTTTGGCGATGTATCGTCCCGTAGAGCCGGAGGCAGGCTGTGCATTCATTAGCTCGTGCCTTATTCAGCGCTGACTTGTGGCAGTGGTACTGGGAGGGGAAAAAATTGTCAACAGCCTTCGTGTTTGTGTTTGCTTTCAGTGTCTGCCACCACAGGGGCTCTCTGCCCTGCCCCTCGGGCTGAGACAACCCAGCCTTTCCCCAAACCGAAGCTGCAGGGTATTGAGGTACCAGCCAGATGTCCTCTCACAAAGGACCCGTGGTGGCACAGGGCAGCGGGGCTCCCGCCAGTGACAGGGACACGGACACGGTGGAGCTGGCTGAACTGGGACCCCTGCTAACAGAGAAGGGCAAACGGGCCATCGCCACCCCAACCAAAGTAAGTGGTGTCCCCGAAGCCAGTCCCTGGATCGGTCTCTCCTTAGACCCCGTGCATCTCCGTCTGTTAAGATCTCCGCCCGCTTCCCGACAGGACGCGCGGCACCCTGGGGTGCCTGTCTCAGTCCTTACCCTGCTGTACGATGAGCGGCTTTTTCTTTGTGTGTTTTTCCCACTGTAAAATCTCACGAGCTCACTCGTCTTGAGAACCCAGTGCTGAGCACAGGCCTAAAAGTCAGTAAGTAGCAAGCATCTGGGAGCGAGTGAGGAGCGGCTAGGGCTGGGTGTGGCTTCCGGTAACCAACAAAATCCCTGTATCTATGACAAGATAGAAGTCTCTCTCCAGGAAAAGAATTCTAGACGGAACCAACCCAAGGCTGCCACCACTTTTGGGCACCTTTTGGCTCCTCCGTTCTTGATACGTTACGCATCACGCCCGCAGCCTGCAGCACGGGCGGGCCGAGGCGGAGCGGGGCCTGGGCTCTCTGGCGCCCCGCCACAGCCCGTCAGCCAGAACTTGGTTCTGCAGTCGCCTCCGGCTGCAGTGGCCCTAGGGCAACGCGGTCTTCTCATGGGGCCATAGCGAAAGTACAGTCCCGTTGCCACCCAAGAACTCTCACTGAGGACCAGAGAGTGCGGACATTGGGGTAGACAGACGGGAACCAGTATCACAGAATCGAAGAGGGACCAGGGACCATCTCCAGGAGAGAGGGGGTGGCTCAGGGAAGATGCTGAAGTGCCAGGCTCTCCATGCTTGTGGCTCACAGCCTGGCACACAGAGGGACGTCTCCTTGGTGGGCAGATGCTTCCCACACGTGCACACTTTGTGTTGGGCCCCTCCGGGTGCAAAGCCGTGCTGCCTCTGCCGCAGAACCGGTCCCGAGGCCCTCGGCCTCCTGGGAGCCGCTCTGCAGATGTCGATCCAGGCGTCGGAGCATCCCCAGTGTCAAGTGAACCGGGAACCAGGACGCATTTCAGTTGTTACGGGGAGCTCCGAGACGCCGTCTTTCCCGTTTTTTCGAGAATTTAGTGTCTGGGGGAGAGAAGTGTTTGGGAAGCATCCTGGAGACGAGGGTGGGGACTCGAACTGCAGTGTCGTAAGCTCATTAACTGTCGTTCTCTGGGAGCAGAGGCTGGCCACAGAGCGATGAGTTTGGGTTTCTCTGTTTATCTCCGATCTGAAACAGTTT
>NW_006433385.1:305308-314775 GCF_000325575.1 Pteropus alecto | reverse complement strand
CGGGTCCTGACACTTCCCCTGCAAGCCCACCATGCCATGGAGAAGATGGAGGAGTTCGTGTACAAGGTGCAGCCAGGGAGCCTCCGTCCCGGGGTGGGCGGGGCGGCGGGCTTCGGGGCGCCCCCGCGGCCAGCGGGCACCGGGCGGAGCAGCCTCGCACCTGTGCGCACGCGTGGGGCGTGTTTCTGCTTGAGTGAGTCCGGGGGAAGCCAGCTAAGTTCTTCCTGACTAATGTGCTAGGCGTCGCTCAAAATATATTCTAAACCAGGAGTTCTTAAATTGTTTGCTATCGATCCCTTTGACGATCATTAGAACGTTGAAATGTGATCTCATAATACGAGCTCCTTTATTAATAAATTAAACATGCATTAATGACAAGCTATAACATATTTTATTAAAATTTGTAAGTTCTAAGTAGTGATGAGTACAAACTATTTCAGTATCTGCAAAACTAATGTATGAAAATATCTGTGATTTCTCTTAGGGACAGAGTCACAAGTTCTAATACTATGGTTTGTTGCTCACATGTGTAATTGAGGGAAATGTTAAATTTTAGTTAAAGGCGAGCGAACATGCAGATAATTTTTTTTCCATCCGAATTTCCATCTACTCCCCGGATTCTGTCACTGTCCATGTACCCCCTAGGGTAAGAACCCCTGCTCTAAAAGCACAGTACGACCCAGTAAGAATTTAGAATCTAATGGGAAGGGGTTTAGAGCAGGGGGCAGCCAAAATCTCCTGGAAGAGAGGGGCAAAGTGGGGCTAAAATGTATGATTTTAAAAAGCCGCATATACAATTTCTATTTCTTTTCCTTTACTGTATTTACTGAATTTTGAAATTTCAAGGAGGTCCTACCGTATTTTCATTAAATACTTTCGCTGAAGTATATTCAGATAAACTGACACAAGGACAAAGGATTTAAGAAAAGTGCTGAGGATACGGATCGGCGCCGTGACAGGCTCATCCGTGCTCTGTCTTGGCTCTGCCCAGGGCCAGGCTGGTCTCCACGTGACCTGAGCCATCCACAGCGTGGCCGATGCTCTCCCAGTGTGACCCTTGCCAGGCCTCTTCCTTGGGAAGGCTCGCGTTATTGAGGGCCCTGCTAGCAGAGAATGCATGTGTAGCTGGCTGTCGGACCACACAGAGTGAGGGCCACCAGCACCTGCACAGTCGAGAACCCGTTGGTAACTTTGGACTCCCCAGAAGTGTCAGTCACCCCGTGGTATCTGCGGGGGCTTAGTCCCAGGGCCCCCACAGGGTGTTCGGGCCCCTTGCCTGGAGTGGTGTAGGTCAGTGCGTGCAGTCGGCCCCTGCATCTGGGGTCGGCGGAATCCGTGGCTGTGACACCTGTGAATATGAAGGGCCAACTGCACGTTTACTGCACAAAATCTGTGTGTAAGTGGACGTGCAGTTCACAGCATGTGTTCAAGGGTCGCCTGTGCTCTAGGTCTGGGAAGGGCGCTGGAGGGTCATCCCATACGACGTGCTCCCGGACTGGCTGAAGGACAACGACTACCTGCTGCACGGCCACCGGCCACCCATGCCGTCCTTCCGAGCTTGCTTCAAGAGCATCTTCCGCATCCACACAGAGACTGGCAACATCTGGACCCATCTGCTCGGTGAGCGACACGGAGGGAAGTGCCGTCCCCTTGCCCGCTGCGGGGCCAGGGGTCGGACAGCCTTTGTCCCGGGAGGAAGAGGGACAAGTCGTCCTGATGGAGTGGTCGCTGGCCTCGTGTGAGCTTGGTTGACTCTTGGCACTGATCTTTAAGACCATGGGCGGCGGGGGGGCGGGGCGGACACCGGAGGAGCGGGACCGACACCGGAGAAGCGGGACCTGCGTGGCGACACTTCTTTTTCGTAAATTCCCACAGCAAAATGCCAGCATTTTGAAACGGTCTCATTTGGGTCTGTGCGACAGGTGCCATTTTCCCTGGAGTGCAGGCCACGGTCCCCACAGCTGGGCCCTGCGGTTTTAGTGCGGCTCTGGCGCCATCCGCGTCACCACGCGCTCCCTGTCCCCTCTTGGTCCCTCCAGGTTTCGTGCTGTTTCTCTTTCTGGGGATCTTGACCATGCTGAGGCCGAACATGTACTTCATGGCCCCGCTGCAGGAGAAGGTGGTCTTCGGGATGTTCTTCCTGGGAGCGGTGCTGTGCCTCAGCTTCTCCTGGCTCTTCCACACCGTCTACTGTCACTCGGAGAAAGTCTCGCGGACCTTTTCCAAGTGAGATGGGAGGACGTCAGTAGGGCAGATGCGCGCGGTGCTGTCTCATCTCGTGCCCCCCGTGCTACTGAGCACTGGGGCCCCAGTGACTCCTCGTGCTGCCGCGCCGTGGCGGAGGACAGGCTCTCGATCTCGTGGGTGCCGTGGGGCGATGGAGCTTTTCCCTTAAACCCCTCACAGAAAATTCCCGGAGCCCAGCTGTGGGGTGTGTTTCTGCTCCATGTGGAACTCGGAAGTGTCCACGGGCTGCTTTCCAAGGCCACGTCCCCTTGCCATCTTACCTTCTTGTCGGCCTAAGCCAGGCAGGGCGTGTCGTGTGCTCCGCTGGGTCCCGCCGGGTCGTACTTATCTCGGCCACCCACGCCTCGCTGGGGCCACAGAGGTCCTTCATCTAGGGCTTTCCATCGCCCCCAGCTCCAAGCTGGGAGTGCCATCTGCGTGCTTGTTTTGTTGTGATTGTTGGTGTTGGTGGTGCTGGCGGATGACTTTGTTTTTCCAGTAACACCAGTAACAGGGACACGTTTTTATCGGTTAAAAAGTCAGAACAGAACCGTGCCCCTTAAAAATACTCCCAGCTGAAAAGTTCGCTATTTAGAACGTGGCCTTCCAGAGCCCTCCTGAGTGTAAGCAGGTGCCGCGGGCTTACGACAGCTCCCGAGTTAAGTGCCCGCTGGGGATGTGGCCCTTCACCTCCGAGGGAGGGAGAGGAAGTCCCGTGAGTGGGGATCTTAGAACCATTTCCACTGCACGCTAGAAGTGCCTGCCCTTGTGGAGTTTCGACCCGGGATGTAGGCTGTATGTAAGGCATGTGGGAAGCAGGGGGCACTGGGGATGGTCACAACTGGCAGTAGGTGAAGAACAGAAAGAAGCAGTTAATCGAGCGTAAGACTTCCTCACTTCTCCCACCCTTCCACGTGCCCGTTCCCATGGTCTCTTCCAGGCTGGACTATTCGGGGATCGCTCTGCTGATCATGGGGAGCTTTGTGCCCTGGCTCTACTATTCCTTCTACTGCTCCCCGCAGCCCCGGCTCATCTACCTCTCCATCGTCTGTGTCCTGGGCATTTCCGCCATCATTGTGGCACAGTGGGACCGGTTTGCCACCCCCAAACACCGGCAGACGAGAGCAGGTGGGTAGGGGGACAGTGTAACCTTACAGGTATTTGGACCTCGAGCCTGATAGGCTGGACCCCAGGCCCTCAGGTTTCAGTTGGCGGACCCCACCCAGGCCCTGGTTCGTGTTTAGCGCATTCGGAACAGCGTGGATTTTCAGAGCTCACTCCCCCTGAAGTGTCGTACTATCTCAGTAGAACCCTGATAGGACTCAGATACCAAGCTGGCCAGTTAGCGGCAACAGAGAGATGACCCCTCTTCCGTTTGGGTTGAGAAAGTCAGGAACGTACACAGCACAGCCATTGTAGTGCCTTGAGCTCTAAGCACGCGAAGCAGGGCTGAAAGCGGAGTGCCTGGGCTGTGTTGCTGCGGCCCACGTCGCCGACGGCAGTAAAGCAGCACCCCCATCTCACAGGGCACAGGCCTCGAGCAGCGTTCACGCAGGCGCTGGCGGAGCCTGCACCGAGATGCGCGGACATCCTGAGGCTCTCGCCTGAAGCTTTGTCACTTGCAGTGACACAGCAGTTACCTCTTTAGACTTTTCAGTGTCTGGCATGTGTTACCCTCCAGATAAAGGGACGGACTCCTCCTGGAGCACTGGGCACGGGCCAGGCACTGTGCTCTCACAGGGTGTCTGTGAAAATGGAGAAGGCGGACCCTGCCTTCCGGGCGTGTGGCGTGCAGTGGCATTGAGACGGGTGCCCGTTCTTTCCTTCCTCTGCCCTTACGTGTGTGTCCCAGAGCCACGGACAGCTTCTGAGCTGGCGTGTCTGCCTGCTCGGGGTCAGAGTCCTGGTGACCTCAGGCTTTTATGATCTGAACGGGAAAACCATCCTGCTCCTCCCTGGCTCGCAAACCACCTAAAGCCTTGCCATCTAGCTTCTGTACCCAGGTCGGCCATCAGAGGCTTTTGACTTCGTGTGCACCTGTGCTTCCTAACAAGCGAGGCGTGAGGCCTGTTTGCTCTCGGCGCCCCTCGAGGGCGGCGCTGCCTCAGCTCTCGCCGGGCCTTCCCGGCCGGATGCCTGAGGCGCGTGTGCCGGCCGTGGCCGTGCTCCGTCCCGGAGCCGAGTTCCCTGGCCTGAAAGTAGCGCTCGTGGTGGACATTTGGCTCCAGAGTGGGGCAGTGGCTGCCTCCTCCTTGACGGCCCTGCATCTGCCCCGACAGGCGTGTTTCTGGGCCTGGGCTTGAGTGGCGTGGTGCCCACCATGCACTTCACCATCGCCGAGGGCTTCGTCAAGGCCACCACGGTGGGCCAGATGGGCTGGTTCTTCCTCATGGCTGTGATGTACATCACCGGAGCCGGTCTGTACGCCGCTCGAATCCCCGAGCGCTTCTTCCCTGGAAAGTTCGACATATGGGTAAGGAGACCGCCCCGCGAGACCTCGGGGCCGGGCCGGCCTGGGGTTTGGGGCGCAGACGTGTGCGTGGGGGGGCGGCGGGTGACCAATAGCAACATTTTGGTACATTGCTGACAGGACTTTTAAAAAGTTTTCTACCGTAAAGATACCATTTTGAGGTGATAAAAATTTTTACGGAGGGACCGGAAGAGGCGCGCGCCGCTCCTCGCGCCCACCCCTCCTGGCCGTGTCCTGAGGGCTCTGCTCTTGTCCTTCCGCAGTTTCAGTCTCATCAGATTTTCCACGTCCTGGTGGTGGCAGCAGCCTTCGTCCACTTCTACGGGGTCTCCAACCTTCAGGAATTCCGCTACGGCCTCGAAGGTGGCTGCACCGACGACTCCCTTCTCTGAGCCTGGCCACCTGACGGGCGAGGGACCTCCCAAGTGCTTTTAAGAATAACTTCTTTGCTGCAGTGAGAGGGAGAGTCTGAGTTGTCTGTTTGCAGGAGAAACTCTTAGGGATTCGGTCCAGCGAGCTCCAGCCTGCTGCCCCCTGGCAACAAGCCTTCCATTTCCTGGCGGAGGAGGGCGGGTGGTTGACTCAGCTGTGCCCCTCCTTGCAGCCCCCTCCTCAGCAAGGCGACTGCGTCCCCTCACAGAGTACTTCGAAGCTCACGTTGAGATTTTATCCTCCTCCAACCATTTTGGGAAAAAAAACGATGGACTGGGACTCTTCGGAAATTCTGTTTCTGGAAGGAAATGTCCCTCCCTGACCCCCGTCCTTACTTTGTAACCTGGCTTATAACAGGCCATCCGTTTTTGTAGCACACTTTTCAAAAAGAAAAAAAAAAAAACCCGGTCCCATCCTTCTAGAGCCTGGGCCTGCTCACACAGCAGGAAGAGTAGGGTCGCCAACTTCGATGTAGCCCCGCGAATCATGGCAGTGTGTCCAGGCTCCGGATAACTTGAGTTTTAATTTTTTTTCTTGGCAGAGTAATGTAAAATTAAAATGGGGAAAGATATTTAATATTTAATACTAAGCTTTAAAAAGAAACCTGCTATCATTGCTATGTATCTTGATGCAAAGACTATGATGATAATAAAAGAAAGTACAGAAGACAGTTAGCGTTCAGAGATGTAACACGTGTGGTCTCAGCTGTTTGCACATAGCTCCAAAGGATGAAAACCGGGAAAGTGAGACCGGATTCTGCCGAGGTACAAATCTGAATCACAGCCATCGATGGGCTGACGTGCAGGCCCTTGAGCGAGCCACGCTGAAGCCCTGACATCTGCTCCTCGGTACAGCCTTGTATTTCTCTACTTATTGCACAGAATTTTGTTAGAGAAATTAGTATGCCGTAGTGCAATCTAACAATTAGAAGACTCTCAAGGCGTTGGGCTACATCCCTTGTGAATATCAGAGGTCTGCTGCGTGTTACTTTGGAGTTTCTTTTCAAACGCCTTGCTCGGGGCATCTCGTCAGGAGGTTACTGCATGCCTTTCTGTGCCTTCACTAGTCGTGCTCAACCTGGGATGAGTTCTGGTGAGTGGGGGGCGAATGGCCCGCAGGCGTCACCTCCCAGCTGACATAGGCAGTGAGAGGGAAGTCCTCCCAAGGGACAGAATGGTTCACTTCAAGGTTAAGTTTGTACAACTGGGAGAATAAATCCTTTTTAAAAAGCCAGTGAGGCTGACAAACACATTACTCAACCTCAAGTGGTAATCAAGGAAATGTAAATTAAAACCAAAATAAGTCATTTTACTCTTACCAGAGTGGCACAAGTTGCAGTCCTCAAACTGTGTTGGCGCAGATCTGGAGCACGGTAGGTGCTGCTGCTGGGACTGTATGTGGCTCGTGGGACCAGTGTGCATGCACACGCTTGGAGGATGTCACACGCTGGAACATTGGAATGTTTCATGAAGCAACACCTTACAATGAGGTGTGCCTGAAGTCCGTCCTAGGTCCCTTCATTTAAAAAATGCTGGTTATGACCGACCAAATGGTCTCATAATTCATTACCCACACTTTGAAAAACACTACCCTTGAGAAACAGCTTGTGTCAAAAGGTTCATGGCAGCTGTGTGTAGTAGCAACATACGGCAAACAAGCCAAATGTCCGAAACTTGAATGGAAAAGCAAATCTTGGTTTATTCATATAATGAAACATTGTTTAGTAGTGAAAAATAGTTGAACCTCAAAATTAGGGGGAAGGAGGGAAGCAACTGATTATACATCTGGTCGGATTGCATTTATGAAAAGTTTTTCAGACATAAATCTGGTAAATTTCAAAGGAAATGTTAATACAGAAAACTGGTCACCTCTGAAGAGGTGAGAACAGCGGGGGAGGAGAGGGACACAGGTCATTTCCCAAGTGTAGCTTCTGTTTAACTGGGTGGTGAGTACCTGGATGTTCCTGAAACCACGATTTTTTTTTTTATTTTTTATTTTTTTGCATATGTGTTAAGTATATTTAACAAAGTTTTTAAGTTTAAAAAACAACTTGCGCTGATAGAAGTCACAAACGGGTGACCTGCAGGCTGCAAACATTCACACAAACATTCACAAACATGGTTTGTCTGGCCTGCACAGTGGAAACTATCAACTGCGGCTAAGTGACAGCTGTGTCCTTCGTGGGGGATGTGTGCTCCCTAGGTCACCGTGCTCAGTGCCAAGCCCCTGGAGGCATCTGAGTTTGCAACCACTTGTATCCCATCTGATCCAACTCCATCCATTTCCTACATGAGGAGATACGGAGACCAGCAGCCACTGGTGCAATCTAGTGTGTGTGCTCATTTTTCGGTAGACAGGACCAGGGAGAGGATCCGAGAGAACATTTATTGAGCATAACACTTTGTACTTTCCATATGTCATATCTTTTTATCCTTAAACCTGTGAAATAGGTAGCATTATCCCATTCCACATAGGAAAAAGAGTTGCAAAAGGCTAAGACTTTTCCCTGAGATCACAGATAAGATTGGAGCCAGTTCAGCAAAGTCCTCTGGGAGACGTCCCTGACCCAAAGTCACCTGACAAAGGAGGCCCACCTCCCCTAGAAAAGGTGTGCTGTAGTATTTGCTGTCCTCAGTCCAGCGAGAACTAGCCCTTGGCATTACCTGGGTCTGGGTGCAAATACAATGATAAATTTCAAAACAGCCCTGCTTTGATTATATTCAGTGAGTGAGAGGTACATTCCTCCTGTCTGCTGCACTGGTGGTACAAACATGCAATTCTGCCTAGCTGGTTTAGAGATTAAACCTGTACTCTATGTGCTTGATCGAGAGTTCCAAAGCAAATTCCGTTTTCCTTTACTGACACCCTTCAGAAGCTATGAATCACCCAGGTGTCCAAACCATAAAGGCAAGGCGGTGCACAGAAGCTGACTCACCTCACCCAGACCCAGCCCTCCAGAATGGACCTAAAGAATTCAAAATAAGTTTGGGCTATAGGGTATTGGGTCAGATATCCACATAACTGGAAATAGTCTGATATGGGAAGGACAGTGTCCCCATGACTTAAAGACCCAAAACTTGCTAGGACTGTACCCCTGGAAACAGGAGGAGGAGCCTGAACTAGTTTCCTCAGTGTGGGCTTTCTAGCTGGCAGTTTCTCCATCTTCTATTCCCAGGAAAGGGGTGGGCATATTGTAAACAAAGTCTCTTTTATTAAGTTCCCTCCATCACGGGAAAGAAATTTGAGCATCCACATCCAGGAAACAAGTATTATTTTCACATTTTAAATTTACAGATTATTAATCCACATGATGAAAAGTTCCAAAGGCACAAAAAGACGGGGCGGGGGGGGGGAACCTCCCTCCCGTCCTGTCTCCCAACAGACCAGCTCCCCTAAAGGACACTAGTTACCACTTTACTGCCTATCTTTTCGAACACGTTTATACGTATACATGCAAATATGAATGTTCTTCCAGCCTTTTATACAATAGAAAACAAGACACACTGTTCACAGCTTCATGGTGTGTGCATATACTACACCCCCTAGGAGCAGGTGTTTTTCAATCTAATCTACAAACGACCTGGCACACACATCATATGTGCAAGAGTATATATATATATATATATGAAGGATATTTTTATAAAAATTTAAAGGATTTCTGCCTTCATAACTTCGGTGAACTTTTGCAAAATGCCCCCGACAGAACTTGCACCTATCTTGCACTCCCACCCCCAGTGTGTAAATACGGGGTGATTTTTAGATCAGAGGCGGTGTGAAAGGTGGGAACACTGTAAAATCAGGTTGCTAACCGCTTGGCCGCGGTCTCACCCCTAAGGAATCAGAGGCCCAGAGGAAAACGGTAAGATTAAACGCAACAGCTGGCACAGGGACGGGAACTGAGAGCGGGAACCTCATTCCCTGTGAGCCCGTCCGGGGTAAGTGTGCCCAAATCGATCAGGAGCTGAATCCCTAAAGCGAACGCTCAACACCCCGAGCTGGTGGCGTCGGCGGACGAGCAGGGGAGATGACCCCCGGGCCTTCTAAGGAGCCCTCTGCACGCCCCCTCAGTGTCCAGCTTCTGGTGACCCTCAGTTCCTTCCACTTAACCGTCCTGGGGTGCAAGCAGCAGATGAGGGTCGCCTCGGGCTGGTGGCGGGCCCCACTGTGATGCGGAGAACGCTGAGGTCGCGGTTCTCCACGGCGACGGCCTGGAAGGCACCAGAGGCTCCGCGGTCGTCGACGTGAGGGCCGCCCAGGCCCCGGCAGGTGCCGTACGGCCCGCCCTCGGTCCCGGGGCCGAGGCCCGGGAGTCCTCCGTCCGCGGGGCCTCGGGCGGCAG
>NW_006433385.1:289797-304887 GCF_000325575.1 Pteropus alecto | reverse complement strand
CCCCTCCCCCGTCTCCCACCGGGGCTCCGCGGTTCCGCGACGCGTCGCCGCTTCCGGCGTCTGCCAGGTGCTCTCGGAGGCCGTAGGACGGTCCGAGACCCCGACGCCGCGTGAGGGTTATGTCAGCTCGCAGGGATAGCGCCCCAGTCGTTCCGACCCCCGCGGGGCCCTCGGGAGGTCTTCACAGGCAGTGGGCGTTTGTTCAGACCTTTCTGCGGCTCCGCACTTGCAATTAAGTTGACTTCAGGAAAATGTTTTCGAAAAACATCATATGCTTTGATGACTCATCTCCTTTTCTGTGAAACGGATCTTGCAAAGTTCGAGGGATTATCCAGAGTGCCCACAGAGTGATAAGCGAACTGTAAACAGGACGAGATGAGAATTTAGGATGTTTTTACTAGTCCAAAATTATGGTTGTGAGTTTTGGACTCTCGAAGACCCTGGTTTCATTTTTTTTTTTCTTGGATAATTTCAGAAAGTTTTGAATTCCGAATAAGTTTGACTCTTAATAACTACCCCCACTCATTTCATCCCCCAGAACTTGTCATTGAAGGAAAAAATAGTGTGACAAAGCCTGTCGATAATCAAGAAAATACTTCTTACACTGATTTTTTTGATGTGTAATCTGTAACAGTTCATTTAAGTGACTGTAGCAGTAAAATGAGCAGTGGAGTTTTGATAAGTTTCTATCCTAATAAGGTTCTTTTTTTCAGTATAGAATTACTGCAAGTATTGATTTGCCAATGTTGATGGGCACTTACTAGTAACGTGGAGTAGGAAGAGCTTCCGTAGCTTAATCAAGTGACAGTCCGGATAGCTTGCATGGCTTCCATTCAGTGTAGATACTGGGTCTTCATCTGGAGTTTCATTTTAAGAGGAATCTAGATATGTTTCGAAGTCATCATAAATAATTCTTTGCATACTTTAGAAAAAAATTTATTTTCATTGACTGGCTTTTACTGCTCTAAGTTGAATGCACATTTTTCTTTTGCATTCATTTACTGCACATTTGGTGTACACCTGTTCGGATAGAAAAAGCATATGAAACAGGATCCCCACCTTCTAAATACTTAACCCATTTAATCTCTTATGGATATTAAATAATAGCGATACATGCCTTTTAGAAATTTTATGTTTCATTATTTTATAATTTGAGACAGCCTTCTGAAGATATGCAGGACATGTATAGTTCCTATTTACAACACCATTTGGTACTGATTATATTAAATGTCAAGTGGTAGGGGCACTCAGTGATCACACAGTTCAGAGGAGATGAGATCATTTCACTTGGATTTGCTGCATTGTGGGGCTGATGCCGGGAAGAGGGAAGAGGGGTGCCCTCTACTTGGTGGGTGGTTCTGAGGAAGCCTCCTTAAGCTGTAAAGCTAATCAGAACTGTTCCTTGTCCCCAGTCCTTCCGATGTACTGATTGTTTTTTCTTCTCGTATTGGCAGAGTCCAAGGACCCCTTCCATTCTTTCTCCGTATCGCCTGATGGGAGGCATTATGGCCCCCAAGGACATCATGACGAACACTCATGCTAAGTCCATCCTCAATTCCATGAACTCCCTCAGGAAGAGCAACACCCTGTGTGACGTGACGCTGAGAGTGGAGCAGAAGGACTTCCCAGCCCATCGGATCGTGCTGGCGGCCTGCAGCGATTACTTCTGCGCCATGTTTACCAGCGAGGTAAGACACGGAAGCCTGTCGCCCGCTCCCGGAACCAGATCGTGCACTTGGATGTGACAGTGAGTTTCTGAAGCATGGGGTACATGGGCAGGCTCTGACGTTGGGTTTTACTTGGTGTTTTTTAAATGTTTTCCTGTTTTTCTCTTGCTAGAGTTTAATGTTTTAAAGTGAACGCTAGGGTGATAGGAGGGAAGGACAGGCGTGGGGTTCAGTCCTCATCCCATCTCTCCTTACAATAGGTAAAGAAAATCAGGATTCATTCTACCAGTGTAGATTCCAGAGTAATTTCGGGAGGGAGGAAGAGGACCGTGAGTGACTGTATAGCCAAGTGGAGTCCGACTGGGGAGAGAGGCTGTCTCTGGAGTATAAGCAGTTAGCAGAGGGGATCAGGGAAAGCTGGCCTGACGAGAGAAAAGGCAGGCTCACAGAGTATTAAGGCTGCCTTAGTAATTGGCGAAACACGAGTGAAGGAAAGGTATTGAACACATTAGGAGGTGCTTTCAGAGAGCTGAGCAGGAGAGCACTGTCGGGAAAATTCCCCAGACACGAGAGACCAAAGAAGGAGGCTGACTGCGCCGTCGCCATCAGCGACTATTAAGGAGGTGTACCAACGATGTCCTGCGGAGCGGGGCGTAGTGGGTCACGGGGACGGCGGGGGGCCGCTCGGACGGATCGGGCGGTCATGGAAAGCAGTCTCCGGTCGGTCAGTCTGGCTGGGTCTCCATGACCTCAGGGTCATAGAGCAGTCTGTGCATGAGCACTGTGACTTTTTCGTTTTTCAAGATCTCAACTCTGATTTTTAATTTTTAAATAAGTTATCTTGGCTTTTATTAAGCTTGAGTGACAAGGACACCAGTGTTTATTATATCAATTATCTACACTTACACATACGCCTGGACTGTTTCATGATAGGAACATTTTTTAAAAAACCTTTTTAACCACCACTATTTTCTTTATTTTCTTTAGTTAGTCCCATCACCTTAGTGTTGCTGCTGGGTCTGCAGAGGAGAGGTAGTGCCATGACAATGACAGTAACCGCCTCTTATGGGCCAGGTGCCGTGTTAGCGGGTTGCTGAGCTCGTTCACCGCCCTAGGGCTAGATGTTACCGCTCGTTGTCCGAACGAAGCAGTGGTTCTCGTTTTCATATCTCAGATAGTGGATGGCTTGCCCAAAGTCACATGGCTTGTAAATGGTAGAGGTGGGATTTAATCTTAACTTTTCTGACTCTAAAGCCCAAACGATTTTTAACTACCGCACTTCCTCAGCCTCTGAAATATGGATTTTTGTTTTCCAGAATCCAGTTTTAAAGCCAAAACTGTTTGCTAGTAAGAGCCAGTGTGCAGTCACATAGCTGGTAGGAGAAACATGGAAACGTGACAGAGGCTTCCAGCTAATGCAAGCTAGCTCTAAATGGTCCTGTGTAATATAACGTTACAGATCCCCATCCTCTACTGTCCCCTATGGTGTCTGCCCAGGCGCATCAGGAGTTGGCTGTCAAGTGGGTAGGGAGCGTGTCACCCAGCAGCTGCTGAGCAGGAAACTAATGGCCTAGAACTACTGCCTGCTCTGCACTGCTGTGCAGCCTCTTTGTCAGCCTGAAGAAAACGTTGGTCTTCACTCTCTCCACATTCAGACTTTAATACGGAGTTATGAAAAAGATTTCTTATTTTTTTCTTATCAGTGATTATGGTCTTTTTTTAAAAAAAAAAAAATCTAACATTGGGCACGAAAATACCAGATGGTTTTGTCTTTATTTTTAAGAGAATTAATATAAAGGTGAGCATCCAGAGACCTGGATTCTGGGCTTGATTCTCTTAGGAATTCTATATGAGCCTGGCAACCGTGTAACTTCACCGGATGATCTGTAAATAAAGTGATTCAACCAGATGAGTTAATTGTTCTCTTCCAGCCTTGAAATGCTCCTCAGCGTGGTCCATTTGAAAGACCACAAGAGTGAGGCCCAAGCAAGTTTTCTCTCTCTCACTGGTTAGGTCACATGACTTCTTTGAACCTTAGGTCCTTTATGTCCTGAGTGGCAACAGTATCAGACCTGACTATCTTACCAGGTTGCTGCGAGAATCAGATGAAGTAATAGTGAATCGGAACCTCTCTGAAAACTTGTAAAGCGGATATAAATGTGAGATGATCCGTCATTGCTCTAAGTTATCACAGTGAAGTTTCCATATTTAAGCTATTTGGTGGATGTGAATATAGTTTATTGAATAAGAAACTTCTGGAATAAGTGTTTTTATACGTCTCTGATTATAAATCTTATACTGTTACATGTTAATAAAATATTTTCCCCTCAGCCATTAAAAAACATGAAATCCTACCATTTGCATGGATGGACCTAGAGGTTATCATGCTGAGTGAAATAAGTCAGACAGACAAAGATAAATACCATATGGTTTCACTTATATGCAGAATCTAAGGAACGAAAAGAACAAACTAATCAAAAACAGACTCACAAATATAGTGGACAATTTGGTGATGGACAGAGGGGAGGGGGGTTGGAGACAGCGAAAATGTGGCGAAGGGTTAAAGAAGTACCAATTACTAGTTGATAGATGGTCACGGGGAGGGGGAGCACGGCATAGGGAATGCAGTCAGCATTAATATGTTGGCTAGGTGGAGGGCCAGGGGAGGGAGGGAGCAATTGGAGGGATCGTTTTATGAACCCTATAGCTAACCAATGTACTGTATACTTGAAACTAAATAAATTAAAAAAATATATTTTCCAAAAATAGTGCACTAGTGACTTTAGTGTTGGGGACTGGTTTTGTTCTTGGTCTTCGGAGCGAATGCTTTTTGACTATTCTGGGCTGATGGAGGGATCAAAGCCGATAAAGACATTTAGTTCAGAGTAGAAGTACCCTGGAGTTTTGTGAGTAATCTGAATTTCTATGATCTAGTAAAATTTTCCTAAGGTAATCAGTTTCTCAGATAGTTTACTGTCCTATAAACTTGAGGGTTTTCACCTGAGCTAGTTTCCTGTGATTAACCAGCCTCATGAAGCACATCTCCAACAGCGTACCATGGCCTAAACATCCCACCACAACTCAGTAATCCCAAAGTGGAAACATCCCACTGCCTTGCAGAAGGATCAGACAACTCGGTCGTGTTCAGTGTCATAGCAGACGGCCCTTAAGGTGACCTGCATGTATCTTTTCATCATTACCAAATGTCGTCTAAGGACAGATGAGACAGTACTGGAGAATCTTGCAGGGTCCTCTCCGAACATGAAATGTCTTTGAAATTTCACGCTTTACCTTAAAAGCTCAGGGACACTGTGGGTGTGTTTGTGGAACCGCTGCATTCTACTCAGTGATATAGCCATGTTTGTTTACTACGAAAGCGGTGTTTCAGACGAGTCGCAGGTCGGGTTGGTGTTCCGGGGGGCACTGCCGCCCTGCATGCTCCTGGGTTACATACTGTTCCTCCCCGGTTCGAACAGCTTCAACCACGTGCCATGTTTGCTTTATACAAATCAAACAGAATACCTCATAATTTTTAAAAAGATGCGTATTCAATTAGTGTTATTAATGTCCATTCAGGTTCTTGGACAGGAGATGCTGCTTTGACCTTGTGGAGCTATAACTCATGCCTTTTGAATCTCCAGCTCTCAGAGAAGGGGAAACCGTACGTGGACATCCAAGGTCTGACCGCTGCGACCATGGAGATCCTGCTGGACTTCGTGTACACGGAGACGGTGCACGTGACCGTGGAGAATGTGCAGGAGCTGCTCCCTGCAGCCTGTCTGCTTCAGCTGAAAGGTACAGATGCTGCAGTTGCATCAGTCAGGCCAAGGTGGCCTGCACATGCTCACATGAACGGCCACCTTACTCACGGGGTCGTGGAGACAGACGGCAATCGTGTGTCCACCCAGGCACGGAAGGTCAGATTTCAGTCACGGTAGAAAGGGACCTCTCCAGATGTGAGTGTTGGGTTCTTCAGAACAGAACATTTACACCAGTTCTGTGTTTTAAAAAACAGAGGAGGAAATAATACATGGAAACAGCCCCACGAGGAAACAAGAAACTGGCGCTGTCCATTGCCCCCATGGAAGGGACCAGACGCCAGGTGGGTAGGAAGGCCAGGGGGCTCTTTGGGGTAAGGCCTTTTGTACCTTTAATTTTTTGAACCATGTAAATTATGTATTAAAATTTTAATTGCCACACAGAAATGAAAGTAGAATTTTTTTTTTCCCCTTCCACCTCCCAGTCTGTCTTTCGTAACTGCCAATGATTATTTTCTATTATTTCCAGTTTTTCTGTACAGATGATTGAACATTTTCGGTTTTAATTACATGGTTGAAGCTGTGAAGCTCCTGTATTACTGCACAGCTGTAAAATTAAATTTATACTCTGAACTTTTCAGTTAGAGAAATATGAGCTTGTTGCTAGTATCCTGTTTTTTTCTTCACTGGAGTCTTCTAGTAAATTAAAACAATTTTTTTTCAATTACAGTTGACATTCAACATTATACTAGTTTCAGTTATACAGCATAGCGGTTAAACGTTTGTATTCCTTATGAAGTAAATCTTCGTGTAGAGTAAAAATTAGGTACATAGTGCTGTGTTGTAATTGGTTTTATAGCTTAAGTCCCAAGAGTTTTATAGGCGTCGTGCCGGAGTTTGGGAAGTAGTGGTCTGGCTGCACTTGCTTTGACGCTGAAGCAGAAGCTGTTGTGGAGGGCACATCGTACCAGGCACAGAAATGGGATCCGAGTTTCTTAAGCATGAGATTTCTAATCTGAGGAGCATTTGAGATCCGGCTTCCCAGCCTGTGTCATCAGTTAAGCTCAAATAAACTCCTATAAAAGTTAAAAAAAAAAAACAACAACAAAAAACGGTTGGTTGCTTAACACTTCAGATGTCCTTAGGAAGATATAAATATATTTTGTTAATCAGTACATGGGATATTAGACCTGACATTTTTTGTTAAAGAAATGCGCACTTTCCTGTGGTCATTTAGAAGTATTTCATAAGTAAATATAACAATGTGGCACAAAAGACTTCCACTCTGCAGCCTTGTCATTTTTCTTCACTTTACAGAAGAAGCTGTCACTCGAGTGTGCTGCAAGGCTGTTTGCTGTTGCTACTAACAGAATGTCTTGTAGTAGTCTTTTTTTTTTTTTTTTAAGAGAAAGTATAAGATTTATTTTAGAGAGCTGTGAATTTTGAGGGACATGAAACAACCGCATAAATGTAGAGATATACCATGCTCCTGGATTAAAAGTCTTAACGTAATAAAACCGTTAATCTTTTTCAATTACCTGTATAAATTTCATGCAATTTCAACCAAATACAACAGGCTTTCTTTTTAAATTGAGAATAATGATTTAAGAATGTATATAAGAAAACAAAATATGCAAAATGGCCAAAAATGTTTTTGAAAAAGTAGAAAATAAGGGGAGATTTATTCTTTCTGCTATTAAAATTAAAAACTACTGTGTTCCAGAATCTTCCTCTCAGCCTCTGTTCCTAGGGAACCCAACATGACACAGTTATGATCGGTCTATCACTCAACCATGTTTTGGTGGGATGTCAGAATTTAATTTGAAGGCAGTGGTTTTACTCAGATAAAGAGGCATGAAAGGGAAGTCAGTTTACGTTTTCTAAAACTGGACGTTACTGCCAAGTGGGTCTCAGGTGGGCTCCGGACCCAGAAAGCAGTCCTCTTGACCCTTTCCTGTTGCCCTGTGCCTTTGGGCTTTGCCTTTTATCCTTTGCCTCGTTGACCTGGCCCTTCTTCTTGACTGGATCATTTGGCTTGTTTCTCATCCAGCACAACTCCTCCCTGTTTTGCTTGCAGTTCTGTGACTTGGCACCCCTCCTGATGCTTTGTTGTGGTGTGGCCACCTTTACGATCCACTTGGCCTTGGCCTGGTATCCAGCTCCATCCTTGCAGACAGTTCCAGAATTCTCGATTTAGGCATGGCCTCATTCACAATTATACTGCTCCCTCCCTGGAGAAAAGTGTCTCCGGAGGATTGTGACAAGTGGCTAGACTCAGAGCACTTTAGAGTCTGGGGCCATGTCGTATTTATCAGCCAGGTGTTGAGACTGTACTTGCGTTAGTTTGCCACGGCTTCCACAACGAAGCGCCACAGTCTAAGTGGCTTAAAGAACAGAAATTTCATTCCTCACAGTTCTGAAAGCTACAAGTCTGAGATCAAGGTGTTGGCAGGGTTGGTTTGTTCTGAGGGCCCCTCTCCTTGGCTTGTAGATGGTCATCCTTTCCTGGTGTCTTCACATGGTCTTTCCTCTGTGCATGTCAGTGTCCTAATCTCTTGTATTAGTCTTAAAATTAACCTTTCATTCTAAACACGAGTTAAGCGGCAGGAAGACCGCATAGGGTATCCCCAGGCAAAAGGTTGCGACAAAGCTGTTTATGCTTCTTGGCCAGTGTGTTTGACAGCATTTAACGTAGATTTGCTTTCTTCGTAACGTAGGCTCTAGTGGTGAGGTTGTGGTAGATAGATCTATTTGAAAGATATATCTGAAAGTCCAAAATGAAACATTTTGTACAGTACTCCATGGTGTATCATCTCAAATATCAGAAACGATAACTGGTCAAAGCATTTTCACTATGAAGCTGTCTCGCTGTCAAAAACTGTATTTTCTCGTGTTTACCAGTGAGCCTCGTGCATATTTACTTCTGTTGAAGTTAACACAAGCCAAAAATAAAATTCTCTGTCTTTTACTCAAACACACGTGCGCGTGCCTGTAGACCCAGATAGACGCAGTGGAGATTAAAAAGCAAATAAAAAGGTGATTTCTCGTCTGATTTTGGGTGTCGGCCTATGTCGAGGAGATGCTATGCATGGTGCACGCCTGGCCGGGCGCCCTGAGTGTCGCCGTCTGTGTCACCGCAGGTGTGAAGCAGGCCTGCTGCGAGTTCCTGGACAGCCAGCTGGACCCATCCAACTGCTTGGGCATCCGGGACTTCGCCGAGACGCACGGCTGTGCTGACCTCATGCAGGCGGCGGAGGTGTTCAGCCAGAAGCACTTTCCGGAGGTGGTGCAGCACGAGGAGTTCATCCTGCTGAGCCAGGGCGAGGTGGAGAAGCTCATCAAGTGCGACGAGATTCAGGTGCGCGCCGGCTGCCCCGCAGTGTCTCGGGCCGGGCCAGGACGTCCGGAGCGGCTGGTGGAGGCACCTGCGCCTGTGGCCGGGCTTCTCAGGCGCGCACCCACGCGGGCTCCACAGGCCCCTTTCAACGGCCCTGAATCACATGCCAGGCTGATTTGCATGTGTTTGGGCAGGAGTTCGCCACCTTCCTTGCTAAAGTGTATGAGCCTAGAGGGTAAGAATTGCTGTTCAGCACGGTGCAGATTAAGCATGAATTGGAAGGGAACCAGATTTTTCTGTTACCCATCCGCTCATTTTACAATCATCTTTTGACATCTGCCATTCTAATGGCACCGTTCTTGGCGTTTTTTTATCTTATTCTCCAAAGCAGCTCCATCTTTCAGCGGAGGAAACAGGCTTCGAGGTCAGCCATCAGACACAGCCAGTAAGTGGTAGAGCCAGGACTCAGATCTGGGCAGCCTGGTCCAGGCTCTTCCCTCAACCACTAATCTGACTTGGTCTCCGGGCTAGTCTGTTTCTAACTGAGCAAGTCAGGGGCGCTCGCAGAAGTCTCATGTTTCAGATCTACAGACTTGGTAACAGGTCGAGCAAATACTAACCTATTTTTTTATTCAGAAGCTGAGAAGAAACAGTTTGAGAACTCCGTTGTATGATTGCATCTGTCTAGAAAGACAGCGAATGACACCTTTTTTTTCCTTTTCATAGACTAGTGTGAAATAGGAACCAGATGTCTGACTCTCCATTGCTAACTCACGCTTCCTGTTATGTAAGACAATAGCACTTGAACCAGTGGGAAGCAGCACAGCATGTTGGTTGGATCAGCGAGGGCTTTGGAAGCAGATGGAGGTTGCCTCTGGCTGTGTGGCATGTGCCACCCAACCTCTAATCTCCTCTCCCTTAAAATGTAGGTAACTGGTGCTGAGTCCCCAGGGCTGTTCTGAGCGCTGAGTAAGAGCGTCAGTGCCTGACACATTGAAAGAATTCTCTGTGAAAAATTTCTCCCCAGTAAAGCACGAATGTTGGGGTTTTTCCCTCTTGATTTAGCTGTCCTTTTGCAATTCTAGTTTATTCTGTTTTCAGTAAGATCAAGGATTGAAAAATCCCATTTTAAACTGACGTGTCTGATTTAAACCTAGAATGTGTCGTAATCTAGCGTGCAGTTAGCTATTTAAAACGATCAGCCTGTCATTCTTGAAAAAAAAAATTTTTGAGACAATCCCCGGCAGCGCTCTGCACTCCCTGCGTGGAATCCGTCAGGCTGGGTTGGTTCGGCCTCCCATGCAAAGGGCACGTAGGTTTCTGGCACCACTGTCATAGTCTGTGCACCGCCACCATTTGCCTAGAGTGCCAGAGGAGCCTCCAAGTGCCTCGCAGCTCTCAGTCCTTGTCCACTGTGCCACCCGTGCTCCCCAGGGGAGTGTACCAGCATGGATGCGATCAGACCGCCAGCCTGCATGGGGCGTCTTCGTGATATCCAGGTGCTCTTAGAGTGATGCGGTCTGGTCCTTGTTTACTTCTCCAGCTTGATCTGTCACTGTCCTCCCTCCCTCCCGCGCCGCACTGCACCAGCCTTCTGTCATTTCCCTTGCTGCCAGCTCTTTGTGTAGGACAGGGCCGTTGGACGGGAGGACCTGAGTGCGCCGTTTAGCTCACTAGCCACCCGGAGCAGTTGTGCGCCTGAGACGTGGCCGGTGTGGCTCAGAAGCCGAGCTGTGACGCTGGTTTTACCTTGTGTGAATGTGGCCGCCCGTGGCTGGTGGCCCCATGTGGGACAGTGCGGCCCCGGGGTGTGCCGTGCTCTGCCTTGGAGGACTCTCCCCACTGTCCCCCGCTAACTGCTGCTCCGCCACCAGATTGGAAACTGCCGCTTCTGCAGGGAGGCCATCCCTGCACCCCTCAGTCGAGGTTAGGAAACCCCAGTTTTCTGCCTCGTAGGCTGCCTCCTGTGTGGTGCGGCATGGCCGCATGCTCCTTTCTCCACTGGCCTTCTCTCCCACGTGGAGGTGCCCACGTGTGACACGCACACCGGCGAATGAGCCGCTGTTTCTGGTTCCCGGCACTCGGTCGGTGAACCCCTCTAAGCGTTTTCCATGTTTCCACTTCTTAGAAAGCGATCACAGGTGGTTTCATTGCCCGGGTGCTGTCACACGCGGGACGGCGTCTCGGGACAGATCCACTGGGCTGGCGGGAGGGACGCAGGACCTGCGCCCTGGTGTGTCTCCGTGGAAGGTCCTTGGTGTCGTTGCGCCCAGAGCTGTTCAGGGGTGTCACAGGGTTACGCTCTGTCCTGCATGAGCTTAGACCTGAGCTCCCCGAGTGACTGTCAGGCCCGTTACCTCAAGTAGCAGGAGGCCTCGTACCCCGCGGTTGCTCAGGTGCCCATGGATGATGCCTTGAGTGACGTACAGAGGTTCCAGCCCCACAGGCTCGAGCGGGTGGTAGGGGCAGGCCTGGCAGTCATCACTCATCTCAGACACACAAAAGTGATTTTAAGAGTCAGTTTTGAACAGGACAACAGTTTCTCCCCCCGCTCCCTGAAAATTTCAGAAGAGACCAGAAAAAAGTTGCAAAATGGGAAAAATTCTCAAGTGAAAACCAGCCTGTGACTGATGGTTTATTAGGCACGATCTATCTTCGATATTTTACCCCATTTGATTATAATTTTCCTCCCGGTCTTGGTGAGTCATGTTGGAAGAGATTGTTTTCCTGAGAACCCAGCTGTCCCTGGAAGATGGGAAACCGCGGTGACTGGGGGTGGGGACCAGGCAGGAGAAGCAAGTATGGCTACGTGTCGTGGGTGTGAGACCACTGGAGAAGCAGAGGCCTGGGACGTGTGACTGTGCCTTCGCAGGTGGACTCCGAAGAGCCGGTGTTCGAGGCCGTCCTCACCTGGGTGAAGCACGCGGGGAAGGAGCGGGAGGAGTGCCTGCCTGAGCTGCTGCAGTACGTCCGCATGCCCCTGCTGACGCCGCGCTACATCACCGACGTGGTGGACGCCGAGGTGAGGCGCCGCCACAGGGCCCAGGACCTTGTCCCCAGCTTGCTTCTGCAGGCACAGGGCTGCTGGCCGCCCTCTCCAGGGAGTGCCAAGGAGGGTGGCGCTAGGGAGTCTCCCGGCCATTGCTTGGCGAGTCAGCTGCTGACACAGATGAAAATCTGTGGTTTAATTTAACGTTCTGCTTTGTTGACTTTTTGTTTTACATAAGCAACATCGGGTGATAAATTTTGTCCCCTTCTTCATTAAACAAATTATTCCAAATTGCCCTGAAAAAGGTACTTTGCTATCAGGTTTCTTTATTTTTGGTCTCTGGCGAAGCTAAGGTGAAAGTTGGTTGATGCATTTTAGTTTATTTACAAAAGAATTTCTCCAATATAACTTTATTTTCCGCATCGCCTGGCCTACCTGGACCATACCTTGGGGGACGTTGGCTTGTGACACATGGGTCAGGCCCAGGTCAGCGAGTGTCGCCTTCTGACCAGCCCACGTCTCTTTGAGAGTTCCCTACAAACATGGGTTCCGGCTGTCCACGTGAGAACGGCCAGGCTCCCCTCTCGCTCTTCCTCCCTCCTCGTGATTTCTCCCTTAAAACTCACCCGGATGCCGCTGACCTGGACTCTCGAGACAGACTCGGCACCGAGACCCCAAAGGCACCAGCTGCCTGCGGTGGGGGGGCCCGAGGTGTGGGAGCGCTGTGGCAGTTCACGGGCACCAGGCTCGGCCCTGCGCAGCGCGGGGAAGGTGCAGGGTGAATCCGGGGAGACGGGAGGTCAGCAGTGTGGCGGTCTGCCAGGCAGTGCGACAGTGCCGCGAACCTCAGGAAAGCAGCCTCAGACAAGACTGGCCTCTTCTGTCGTCCCTGGAAATAACAAGCCTTTTGGTTTCTCTTAAAAGTGGTGTTAATTGTGACGTGCTTGCCTTCGTTTAGTCACCGGAGGGTGTACAGAGAAGAGTGGTTATTGTCAGTGCCGCCCTGGGTGGGGATGCTCCCAGTGTATACACCTTAGAGCGTTTGACTTTCGAACCAGGTAACATACAGTTTGTTCCAAAACGTTTTTTTTAATCCTGCATGGTTATCACCAGCAGCCGTCCTGGGTTTCCGTATTAAGAAGTGAACTGCAGCTCAATCATGAGTGTGCCGCTCACACCTGTAACGTTGGAGGTGGCCCCGGTGGCCCACCTTGCTGTCTGCTCTGTTCCAGCCCTTCATTCGCTGCAGTTTGCAGTGCAGGGACCTCGTCGATGAGGCAAAGAAGTTCCATCTGAGGCCTGAACTGCGAAGTCAGATGCAAGGACCCAGGACGCGGGCTCGTCTAGGTAAGCTGGCCTCTGGGCACAAGAGGGGACATTTTTCAACTTCCCCTCGCCAGGTGCCATGACATAGTTAAAAAGAACATTCTGAAAAAAAAAAGAAAAAGAAAAAAAAAAACCTCGTTTCAGATCTGTTTTTAATCTTTTGTTAATTGTGTCATCTCAGATAAATACTTTGCCATCTGAGCTTCGTCCCCTATAAACCAAGGATACTTCCCTATTTTACGTCTCTCGGGAGGATTGAATGAGATGGGATGTGTGAAAGCACTTTGAAAGTTGTCGAGTATTATGCACTCTAAGTTTGTAATTTTATTTCAATATATTTGGAATCTGTGAATTGGAAATTATTTCAAATGCCACGTAGTAAGTGGTATGGTCCCACCCACCTCTCCCGTTCTCCCTGTGTGTTTTCCATTCTGGATGAAAAGAGGAAGGAGAGAAGCAGCAGTGTACTGTGAAGTCCAGGGTCAGCATGGCTGAGGGCACAGGTGTTTGGGCAGCGGCACGCAGTGGTGAGAGCCTAGGCTCTGAACCGGACCGCAGGTGCAGGACCCCGTTTCCCACCTACTGGGCATACTGACTTTGCCAGGAGACCTGACCTCTCTGCCTCGACTGCCTCATCTATAAAACGGGGTCAGCATAGGTCCTACCTCAAAGGTCATTATGAAGAGTAGTCGAGGTAATTCATGTAAAAGGCTTAGAACAGTGCTTGGCACATGGTGAGTGCTACATATGTTAGCTATTATTTTAGCAAACAGACCTAGGTTCAAGCCCCAGTCCCACCAGTGACTGGTTGTGTGACTCTGGGCAAGGTTTCCATTTACCTGAGCCTGTGGTTGCGGTTATACGCCCACTGTGAGAGATGCCTGGCGTAGCTGGCACTACGTGGTATCAGATACTCTTCCATTCCTGTCCTCCCTGTTCCGCTGCTTCAGGAGCCTGGCTACAGTGTGTGAAAGCTAAGGTGCTAATTGATAATTAAGCTGTTCACTGCTAGATTTAAGTAGAATGATGATTTATTCCCTGCATTTTCTAACGGTGTAAGTACTATATGTCAATGTAGAAGTTCTAGAAACACAGAGAAGCAAAAAAGTCATCCATAATCCCATCATTTAGAGATATTACTATTTTTTTTAAGAGAACTCTTAAAGAAGTAGTATGTGACACTGTTCTACTAGGTGATAAAACGTGGTCTGTAACACGTACTATGTACAAAGATACACAGTCAGCACGAGATAGATTGAAGGACTAAGGGTGAAAAACCGTGATAAAATTAGGAGAAATTATAGGAAAATACATAACTTCTAGGTGGGAGCCTGTTTTCTATTTTTAATTGTTAAAATTTACCAGCTTAATCATTTTTAAATGCACAGTGTAGTAGTGTTAAACACACTCACATCGTCGAGCAGCCAGTGCCCAGGGCCCTTCACCTTACATTACTGACAATCGGACCCGTCACAGCACAAGTCCGGCTTCTCACCCCCCACCCGGGGAGGGACCTTTTCAACTAAAACGAAAGCCTAGAACCTTTCAAGGTTAGGTGACTGCCTCTTTTTTTTCCCCCCAATTGATGGCAAAAGACAAAGTCAAAAGACTTGGACTGGAAGAAAATATATTCAATATATATGACACAAGGTTAATATTTTTGATATTAAAAGGATCCACATAACAAGAAAAAGAACAGGAACCTGGTAAAGATTGAGATGTGCAGGCGGCACAGAGGGCGGGGAGGGTGAGTGGACAGTAGGGTAGGCGCCGCCAGCCAGCAGGGCTGGACATGAAGTGAGATGTGACACATTACGCCCTTTGTGCCCCACCTCTGGGGATCTACATAGAAATAACATGTTTTATGGAAGTAGTCACATTCAAGTAAAGCCGCGTGTGAGAATGTTCGCAGAAGATGCTAACATTGCCAGAAGGAAGGACCACGACCTGAATCTCATCCGCAGGGGAGTGAGTGGTTGATGGAGCCGAGGAGCGTCGGGGCGTGGTCGCGGG
>NW_006433385.1:281604-288537 GCF_000325575.1 Pteropus alecto | reverse complement strand
GACTGGGTGCACTGGGGCGGGGGACTTCTGCACACCTGTCTGCGTGAGTATAGCAGAGCTAGGCGTACGGGGAGACACAAAACCAAAACGAGGTGGCGCTGCTGGGGATGTTAACTACTGATGCTTCTGAGCTGTTTCCTGTGCGTGTGGTTACGTCGTTATTTAAAAAGTGGTCTTCGGGTACCTGGGCGAGGTGAGCGGTGACGCAGTAGGGGGCCCAGCACGAGCTGGGTGCACTGGGGCGGGGGACTTCTGCACACCTGTCTGCGTGAGTATAGCAGAGCTAGGCGTACGGGGAGACACTAAACCTTAACGAGGTGGCGCTGCTGGGGATGTTAACTACTGATGCTTCTGAGCTGTTTCCTGTGCGTGTGGTTACGTCGTTATTTAAAAAGTGGTCTTCGGGTACCTGGGCGAGGTGAGCGGTGACGCAGTAGGGGGAGCCCAGCACGAGGTGATAAGACATTTACTCTCAGATTTCTCCCCCGGGTTGTCACCTGCTCTCCATTTGAATTTAGACAAGTCCTTTAACGACTGTGGATTACCATTTTTTCCTATACGATAATCCCCCTTTTACTCATGGTTTCAGTTATCTGCGGTCAACCGCTGTCCGGTTGAATATTGAATGGAAAATTCCAGAAATATACAATCTGTTTTACAGTGCTTGTTATTGTGAGTATAAAAAGGAATGAGATGAGAATGAATGAGATGAAATCTTACCTCTTCCAGCCAGGGGAATTAACCATCCCCCTGTCCAGCATGTCATCACCCCCTGCCCATTAGTTCCTCAGCAGCTGTCTTGGTGATCAGATCAGCTGCCTGATACCTGAGTGCTTGTGTTCAAGTCACCCTTATTTTACTTAATTATGGCTCCAGAGCACAAGAGCTGTGATGCTGGCAGTGCACATGTGCCAAAGAGAAGCTGTCAAGTGCTGCTTTGAAGCGGGAAGGTGTATCTGTGTAGGACGAGATGATGTCCGTAGGGATCGATACTCTCCACAGTTCCAGGTCTCTACAGGGGGTCTTGGAACATGTGCCCCGCGGAGAAGGGGAGACAACTGTGTATCAAGGGCCTTAAAGTGAATCGCGAAGGCTACTCCAGTACAGAAGACCCGTTTCTCTCTTGCAGAGTCGGAGGGATCCCATAGCGTTCACAATAGCACTCACGAATTGCTCATTCAGTTGAACTAAAGCTGATGAAAATTTTTGTGAACCAGCAAAGCCAGAAGATTCTTTGGTAGTGCATTTCCTGCGTTTCTCTTAACAGGCAGCAGAAAGTTTCTGCTTGCTCAGAGAACTTGCTTACTGTCCTGACCTAGGGACATTAGAATGTGATTGACATGTCCTCATTGCTTAGAGGTTATGTTTCAGAAGTTCTGGAAAGGAAATTCTGAAGCTGCTTCCCACTAGTCTCTTAACTTAGCATCTCCTTGTCAGTGCGTTAGAAGTAAGCTGTTTCTCTCATCACGTCCCCTGTCCTAATTCTGCTGTTGACGCAGTACCAGTACGTTTAGCGGTCAGCCTGCAGGAAGTGCCGTCAGGTCTCTGGGTTTTCATAACGTAATCCGAATGTTTCCTATCTGCTTCCGTGTCTCCATCCTTCAAAAGCTGTCTCTGTGAAATCGTATTATCAAGAAAGAGGGTTTTGTTTTTTTTTTCTAGTTTATTTTTCGTTCTGGAACTACATAAAGCAATAGAAATTACAGCTGAAAATCCATGGAAATTGTTAAATATGCAAAGCATAGAAATGCCTTTTGGTTTTGTGGAGTCCTTTCATTCTCTGACCCATCCAGCTGTCATCCATTAGCGTCGTGCACGGCGAATGTGTTCAGATAGAAGGATTGCTCTTCCTTTCTCTGTTCCAGTCAGAGGGAGAGAAGAGGTGGGTAAGAAAGGGGCAAACAGGCAGGAAACAGGGCTGCCAGGGAAGAAGCAAACAACTCAGGCCGGGCCTCTCCCAGCTTGAGGGAATTTTGTGCACAAATAAAATTAGCATCGTATGAAAGGGCCCTTTGCTCAAATGCTTTGTTTTTCTAAAAGGAGCTGACTGCTGAGACCTCTTTCCTGGTCCACCTTGGAGAAATGTCTACTTAGTTTATTTGGCGAGCACCAAGATGGGTGCCATTTTACATGACGTTAAACTCCGTGGTTTATGTATGTGGGTTATTAAGAAAAATTTAAAACATATGTAAAAGCAGAACGATATAATGATCACCTGTTTTCAACAATTGTCAGTTCATGGCTTGTCTGCCTTGAAGCAAATCTCAGACAGCATGTAATTCTATCTGTATACATTATGCTTTCACCTGTATCTCTAAAAGATAAGGAACCTTTTTTAATGTACCCGAAATGTCATTGTCATTCTTCAAAAAAACACACAACCAATTCTTTGTCAGATATCAAGTACATGTTCACGTTTCCCCAGTTTTCCCATAATTTTTTGTTTTTGACATTGCATTGAGTCTGTATCTCCTGTATCTGCATGCGGAGCCTTGGCTCGTGTGTCAACCGGAGTCATCTAGGTAAGCTGAAACGGTGTAGCGGTGTGTTCAGGTTTGCGTTCTGCACTTTCAATGTTGTCTAGAAACGTAAATTCAGAGATCTGGGTATTCAAGAGCTAGAACCTCAAGAAGGAATAATTTCCTATTAGGCAGCCTTACGGTGAGCCTCTGTTTCAGAGGCTTCTCTGAGCCGTGAACTGAGCAAGACAGCATAGAACTGCTAACCACACTTCTGCTGTTAGTGGCTGCCCAGCCAGGGGTGGTCCAGCGACCCATCGTCTTCTCTCTTTTTCCTCAGGAGCCAATGAGGTGCTTCTGGTGGTTGGGGGCTTCGGAAGCCAGCAGTCTCCCATTGACGTGGTAGAGAAATACGACCCCAAGACTCAAGAGTGGAGCTTTTTGCCAGTAAGTAGCGGGAGCCAGTCATGGGGAAAGAGCTGCTTCCCTGTCCTCAGCCCCTGACTCTGGATTTTAACTAATCCAGCCCCAAAATGGAAAAGCCTAGTAACCTCATGATGTTTTTTATTACAGTGCCATGCACACAGTAGGTGCTAATAAATAGTTACTTAGGTTAGAAGATTAGACTTCAAACACTAGTGGCCATGTGTCAGATTAAACTCAGCTGGTCACCACTGTTCAGCATGTCCCTGGGCTGTCTGTCACTCCCAGCGTGCTCCGTTGGTCATGCCCTTTTAGACTGAACTCAGTGTTAAATGTGTTCAGCTGAACTCAGAAGTTGGCATCTTTCTTCCTTTGTGTGTCTGTTTCAGTGGTGAATGAACAGTAATAATTCTGAGAAAACATGGAAGTCAGTCCTCTTGATTTTCGGAGTCTTTGGTTAGCAGTGCAGGAAAAGTTTTCCACTTTATGGAAGGATATCAATCTTTATGGAAGGCTATCAATCCAGTGCCGTATGGCATAGAAAGGAATCAAAGAGGCCGTGTGCAGAAAGCTTGTATGTTTAAGGGAGTCACAGCAAGCACAAGGTGTTCGTGCAGTAGGCGGACAGCTGGAGGCCACTCGAGCTTGGAGCAGTGCCTGAAGAGTGGGTGGGTGAGAACGGACTTGGCCAGAGGTGAGGCCTGCGGCTTGCATGGCTGAACTGCTTTGCACCTCGTCTCGCAAATCCACAGAGCATCACTCGGAAGAGACGCTACGTGGCCTCGGTCTCCTTACATGACCGAATCTATGTCATCGGCGGCTATGATGGCCGCTCCCGCCTCAGTTCTGTGGAATGTCTCGACTACACGGCCGACGAGGACGGGGTCTGGTACTCCGTGGCCCCGATGAATGTCCGGCGAGGCCTTGCCGGGGCCACCACCCTGGGAGGTAGGCCACGCTGCCACGACTGGGGCGGGCTCGCGCCTCCTTGTCGTCCGGCGGGAGCATGAAATGCGGAGGGTTCCGGTAAGGGCAGGCACTCCTCTTGGCTGTCGGACATGGCAGCCCGGTGTCCCTGGGTTTCAGCACCGACAGCACGTGGGAATCGGGGTGCCACGTGCTGAGTGGGGAGGCAGCACTCATGCTTTCACAAACTGCAGCCAGTCTGAGCTCTCCTGAGGGTGCCATCCGACCCCATTGTTCTGGGTGTCTCGACTGCGCTGGCTCCACGTCGGTAAGACCTTAATTACCTGTCAGAAACACTTGATTTTCGCTCCTTGACGTGAGAAAGACTTGTAGGGGTTGTGCAGAAAAGATGGACCAGATGCTTTTCCTCTAACAGTCTGGGCCTTGTTCTTCCTGAGCAGATATGATCTATGTCTCCGGGGGCTTTGACGGGAGCAGGCGTCACACCAGTATGGAGCGATATGACCCCAACATTGACCAGTGGAGCATGCTGGGAGACATGCAGACTGCCCGGGAGGGCGCCGGGCTGGTGGTGGCCAGCGGAGTGATCTACTGTCTAGGTGTTTAGCCTGGGCAGCAGGGAGGGAGAGGACTGGATGGGTGGCAGCCTCTGGGGTCCCTCTTTACCAGACTGTGTCCCGGACTTCTTCAGCTGAGCCTGGTCTGTCCCGACATCATTCCGTGATCTGGGATTCTCTCTTCCGTGGGAGCGGGAAATAGGGTTCTGTCAGGTTTCTCTGGGTCATTGGAACTCTCGAGGGAGAACTAAGACTAGAAGAACTGGCTGGCGCACTCAGGAAGGCGGGCTGGGAACAGGCACGGGTTTGTCATTGTTTATGGACTGGCCTCTGCTCTGTTTTTTAGGAGGATATGATGGCTTGAATATCTTAAATTCAGTTGAGAAATATGATCCGCATACCGGACACTGGACTAATGTCACGCCAATGGCCACCAAGCGCTCCGGTAAGACCCGTCAGGTCTAAGGGAGGGGACGGCAGTGCTGTTGCATCTTTACACGCGTAGCGTGGTACTGTCCCGGGACAGGGCTCAGTCAGTCCTATGTTCCCACCTCCCTATAGACTTAGGAAAAACCCGAGGCAGGTTCCATTCCCCTTTTTGTCTCTCTTTTCTTTAAGTATCGTGAGGACAAGCACACCTCAGATGACGCACCGGAGGGCGGAGCCTTGTTTTGTTCATTTCGTCTGTCCCTTTCCTACCCCCGTGTTCTGTAATATTTGCTGCGTGTTAGATGATGGGTGTTGGACGGACCGACGTACAGCACAGGACAGCTGGGCAGCTGCCGACCCTGAGAGCTGTTGGCGCGGAGCAGGCTGGGCTGCAGGAACGGGGACCGCCCTGTGCTTTTCACGCTCTGGGTGGCAGTCCCCAGAGTCGTCGTCACAGCTCCTTCTTTCCACTCCCTTCTTCCTGCTAGTGAGCAGCTGTGCTCTGAATTCATCTGACGAACAACTTCCCCACTCTTCAGCTCCCAGCTCGAGGGTCTGCAGATGGCTCTCCTGTGCTGGCGTCCGACCTTGTCTGGCTCTCGTCCATGTCCCTCAGCCGCCCAAGGGTTTCACTAGCCACTGGCGACCATGTTTGTTTCCAGAAATCAGAGTCTCCGTTGCGTAGTGTTAACCTGCTGCATCCGTTTCGCAGGTGCCGGCGTGGCCCTGCTGGACGACCGTATTTACGTGCTGGGAGGATTCGACGGCACGGCCCACCTGTCTTCCGTGGAGGCGTACAACGTCCGCACCGACTCCTGGACACCTGTCACCTGCATGACCACCCCGCGGTGTTACGTGGGGGCCACGGTGCTCCGGGGCAGGCTGTACGCAGTTGCGGGGTGAGAATTTAAACTGGGCTGGAGCCGTCGTGCACTGGGGCAGTGTGGTGCATGCCACGTTGTGGCCGGACACGGTGTGGGTCAGGGACACGTCTCTGGGGGCAGCCGCACCGTGGGGCGCGTGTGCAGAGGAACAGGCACTCACCCCCTTCTTCTTCCTCCCCATCAGGTACGACGGCAACTCCCTGCTGAGCAGCATCGAGTGCTACGACCCTATCATCGACAGCTGGGAAGTGGTGACATCCATGGGGACCCAGCGCTGTGACGCTGGCGTGTGTGTGCTCCGAGAGAAGTGACTGTGGTTGGAGCACCATCCAGAGCTAGTGACCAGTCCAAGGGACAATTTGTGGGAGAATCAAGGATCCTCTCCGGAATGTCTGTTTCTCGCTGGGCACAGGATGATGAAAGCAGCAGTGCGAAGGTGATGGTGCTCACGTGACACACGCTCTATGCGCTGGCGTTGTCCCCTGGGAGGGGGGGCACAGACACTCGAGGGAAGAGAATGCACACTGAATGGGTGTGAGAGGTCGGGTCACCTCTCCTCCTGGTCTAGGGGCACTTCCTTGTTGTTTCCACCCTGCCGTGCGCTTAGGAGGACATGTGTGCATGTTTGTGTGATGTGCCTCGTATGCCGCAGGGGTTAAGGTGAGTGTGACCACCAGATGTGGGCGGTGTCCAGCCTGCGTCAGAATTTCAAGGTACCAGCTTGAGTGAGCTTCGTTCTCCAGGAATAAATCTCTTTCCTAGTCTACAGGTAGCTAGGGGCAGTGTACTTCCATTCCGGAGGAAAACAAAGGGAAGAGCTCATCACAGCTTGGGGGCAGGGGACAGCCCCAGCGCCCCGTGGGCTCGGGGTTGGTGTATCAGAGCTGGGTTCCGGGTAAGTGCAGTGACCTGAATTTGATGGAGTGCGAGTGAACTGAGACCATCCCTGAAGAATAACCGGGAGGACAGAGAAGGGTGTGTGATGATTTCAGGGACCTTTTTATCTCCCGTGGGCCTCCTGAATTACAGTTCCTTCCCGGGCCGCGGGGAAGTGCGCAGAGGGCAGCAGCATGAACAGTGTCGGCATGGCTGGAGGTGGAATAAATGTGAGAGATCAGCGTGCCTGGGGACAGACTCCAAGTACCTGCGACTTTGTGATTGTCTCACTCCGTGCCAGGACTCACCTATCCGTGCCAAGGTCTGCCTTGAGTGAGTGAGCAACTGTCTGCTGAGTCAGATACTGCTACGCTCTTC
>NW_006433385.1:278849-281538 GCF_000325575.1 Pteropus alecto | reverse complement strand
TGGGGTGTGGGAGCAGCAGCCTGGAAATTCAGCCACTTGGGTACCGTCCCGTCCTAGGGCACGCTGCTGCAAGGGAGTGCTTTTTACTGCTGTGTTTGGTACTTTTGGTTCTTTTCATACTGTGAGGTTCCCTTACGTGTCCTCAGAGTGAATCATACCCCAGTACAGAATAATCAGCGACAACCAAGATTCTCTTGTTAACCAGAACTCTTCAGGCCCTGCATCACCATTTCTGAGCTACCATTCAAGGCTCCCCTCTGTTGTGGAGCGGAAGTCTTAGTTCACGGGTATTTGGGGGTGTGGGACCATGGTGACCCGAAACGGGGTGCGCTGCCCCTTCGCTCTGGAGTTCCATGTTCTCCTCTCCCTGAGCTGAGTTGGCCTAAAGAGTTCATTTCCTTTGTAATTTTTTTACAAAAATATTAAAAATCATCTCTTACGTATCTGTAAAAGAGTTTGTGGAGAACCAGCCCTACCCTGCAGACATTTTGGGGACCAGGCATAGAGAGTGGTTCTGTGAGGTCCTGAGTCTCTACCGTGTTCCTGTCAGATACAGGTAAGAGGTAGCCACTTCACCACTGGAGGTTCTCGGTAAAACATCCATCTGAATCTGCCGTCGCCACTGACTTCTCTCACTCAGTGAACTTGAAAACCATGAGGGAATGAAGAAGCGACTCTGAGCTCATTTAGTACCCACTTGAATTTTAGGGTTCTAGTCACCCCAGCCCTTTTCCATTTATGGCACGTGATAGGAGCAGCTATGCAGAAGTCCTGCAAAACTGCAAAAATCCAGATATTCCCAGAGCAAAGGGAAGCGGGAGTCAAAGAAGAATTTATTTTCACCAACCGTTTTTAGCATTAAGATCGTGCTGCTGACACAGCTACAAAATGTGTCACTGTGTGTCAGCAGCAGACCCCGGGGAGTCGGAGAAGATGGCCCCCCAGGACGAACTTCAGACCAAAACTCTCGAGAGCTCCTGCGTGACAGCCACAACTGGGTATTCTGCCGGGGGGGACGTGTAAACCATTGCTGTCTTTGTCCTCTTCCCGGTCTTCCATACCTGGGCGTGCCGCGCACACACAAAGGTGCCCGTAACCTGGTGATTCCTCCTGTTTTTCCAGCTTCTGTAACTGGCAGCCGGCCACTTCGTTACCCAGGCTATCATTCATTTTGTATCACCTTTGTCACAATACAGACGTTTGATTAGTTTCCCGATTCTGCACGATTTTATCTTTAATTGTTCCAAATCTTTCTATTTTTATGCCCTCTGCTACCACATAGTGCAGCCTTTTTCTCTTGCCCAGACTCAAGGAGTAATATTCTGGTACCCTTGCCTCTGCTCTTCCTGTCTTCTGATCCAGCCCCTCTGTCTTGTTGCCAGGTACCTTTCTAAAGCACATGTAGGGTCATTACAGCATCTAACATAGAGCAAATTTTCAGTAAATAGCAAAGTTATTTCTGGCTTAAAAATTCCATGGATTCCCATCACCGGTATTGTTAAACTTCTCTGGCAAGAAGTTAGACCCATGGCTCCACCTTCCTGATCTTACCTCCCTCTTCACCTCCCCCCAAACCCCGCCCCCAGGCATAATGTGCTTGGGCAGCAGTGGTCTATAGCCATTTCTGCATTGTCTTCGCCTTTGTTCATGTATTCTGTTCCTTCTCTCTGAAATAATCTCACATTCCTGACCAAATCCTAGTCAATGCCTAATTCCATTGTTACTTAGGTAGACTTCTGACTCGACAATTGCTCCCTGATCCTCACTTCCATTTACTTTGTTCCTTCGATTGTTTACGCATCTTGGAGCTTGGGACTGTTCCTATTCGACTGTGTTCTCAGATACAAAGTGCCACGATCCTCCAATCCTCAGTACATAATGCAAGTACTCACTAAATGTTGAGCTAATGAAGGACAAAGAAAAATATGCAGATTAGGATGGCGGGATGATTAGACATCACCTAATCAAGTGGCTTAACCGCCCTTCTACCCCGCCATGTTCTGCTTCCCCTGCCATTTCAGGACCCCTGTGGCCTGCTGCACTAGAGCAATAAGCTAGAGATCTAACGAGAGTGTAGAGTGATGGCAGAGCCCGTGGCTTTAGAGCCGTGCTAGGACCTACGGACCTGGGAAGTAACCTCTCTGATCTTGACCCTCGTTGTGCACCGGGGGTAGCGAGTGACAGCCCAGTAAGGGAATCGTGATGAGTCAACTTAGCTTCTGAAGTGCTTACACGCTGTTTTGCCTCATAGTAAGTGGTCACTATGGTTAAAATGGGGACTAGCACCCAGAGTAGCCAGGCATCGTTTTCCAACACCGAAGGGGCACAGTCTCCTACAGAAGCTAATGTGGCTAAAACTCGCTGATAGGGGTCTGACATTCCCTTCACGTTGCCTCCAGGAATGTCCCCATTCGTTCATGGCACTTCATTCAAATCTCAGGAGACTGAGTTACAATCAACTTTAATGACCTGTCTAGGCTTTTCTCAACACTAAGCCCAGTGACCAGGTGAGTGTGGAGCGAGGATCTATCACGTCCGAGGCAGTGACCCTGTCACAAAGCCGTGCCAACACCTGGCCACTCCGGGTGGGCAGCTCAGGAATGCGTGCGCGTGCGCAGTAAAGCCTAGCGCGAGGGGAGCGAGCGCCTGCGCGGAGGGGCGTGGCCGTCCGCGCCCCGCCCTCCGAGAG
>NW_006433385.1:277199-277442 GCF_000325575.1 Pteropus alecto | reverse complement strand
ATATATTAACTTCTTGATTTCCACTGCAATAGTCCCTCTGGAAAGCCTCACTGTATTCCAAAGGTTCTGTCCCATCACCTGACCCTAGCAGTTCCCTGGGCTCTGCAGTGAACCTGTTGAGAGGCTCTTGCACCGATACTGTACTGTATTCCAAAGGTTCTGTCCCATCACCTGACCCTAGCAGTTCCCTGGGCTCTGCAGTGAACCTGTTGCGAGGCTCTTTCACCGGTACTTGCACTGTAG
>NW_006433385.1:270748-277141 GCF_000325575.1 Pteropus alecto | reverse complement strand
AAAAGGGGACAGACAGCTTCCTGTTGGGTGCTCTCAGAGGGCTGATCTGATGCTCAAGTGGTGTTTGATTTCCTCCCCTAGGTGGAGTTAGGCGTGACTTCACCCCTACCATATAGAGGATGGGCCAGAAATATTTTTAGGGAAATTTGGGCCCCCAGAAAGTTAGAGTTAGGGCTGGAATCCGGGTTTCCTGGCACCTGAGTTTTGATTCCCGTCTCTTTTCCTCTGCCTGTTCTCATGTCCCCTTGGGGTAAAACAAAGCATTAGAGACTCACTTAAACATCACAGGAGGCCCAAAGAGTGACTGCAATGACAACATAACAGCAGGGGGAACTCTCATAGTTTGTGATGTCCTCATGCTGTCTCAGGTGACACAGCACAGCTAACTGTTTTAATAAGCCCAGTGCTTGGGGAGGGGGTATGGGAATGTTCTGGGTCGGCGCTCCCTTCTCCCCGGCAGGGTAACCCACCGGTTTCCACATGGTGGCCCAGGGGATTTCATACACACTGGCAGCTCTGGGGGGCCTCCCTAACTAACGAAAACTTTCTGCTTCTATTGCGATTGCCAGAGCTCGACCAGCACACTGAGAGTTTGGGGTGCGTTAGAAGTGTATTGTGGGGCGGGAATAAGAGTATTGGTAGCAACCATATGATGAGGAGCAGAGGGGTGATGAGTTTTGCTGGTGTATTTTGCAATAGTCTGGGGGCTAAAGGTGTGTAAACCTAGCATAAGGAAGAAATGGAAGGGCGTGTGTGCACGTGCGCGTGCCAGAGGCGGCCTCCCAGTGCGTTAGAGGGCATAGGATCCTGGGCTTAGTCCTCCAGATTCTAGAAGGAGGTTTTCCTTTTTAAAAGGTAAGCCCAGCATGTTCCTGTTCGTGATGGAAGAAAGCAAAGCCAGACATTTCGTATTTATTCTTTTTAGGAGTGGCTGAGTTCTGCTCCAGTCAGTTCCTGTTCTAGGCACTGGGGTTATAGTAATGAGTGGGAAAGGGAAGCTCCGTGCTTGCCAGGAGCTTACATTCTAGTGGAGGGAGACCCATGGTAAATAACTAAGCCAGTCAGTTTGAAGATAAGTTTCAGACACTAAACAAATAATAAAGAGGGAGAGGCGATAGGGGTCTTTTGGGGGGTGGTGAGTATGCTCATTATCTCGACTATGGTAACAGTTCCCCGGTGCGAGCATGTGCCATAATGCATCAGGTCACACACGTAAACTGTGTGCACTCTATGTGCCAGTTATAACTCTGGAAGCCATTTTTAAGAATAAAAATAGAATGGGCATTCTGGCAAGCTAGTTCAGATCGTTGGGTTAGGGAAGACCTCTGAGGAGGTTACTTTTGAGCTGAATGTCAAGAAGGAGCTGGCCTGGCCAAGACCTGCAGGCACGGGAGACTCTCCCTGTTTGAAGAAGGCAGGAAGGCTGGTGTGGCCGGAGTACAGCGAGCCAGGGGGACAGGTCGCATGTCGTCAGCACTGCAGCCAGTCAGAATCCCTCTTTCCGGTCTCTTAGGGATCGGGACAGGGGCCACAGGTGATAGGAGCCACCCGGCACCCTCCTCTATACCTGACCATAGCACAGGGCTCCTGGTTTGGCTTCCATCCCAGGAAAGTGCTGGGAGCTGGAGCGCGTCCCTAGGACAGGGTGATGGGGGACTGAGCAGCCCAGCTTTGTTCCTGTTCTCGTCCACTGCAGCTCTTCCTCCCCTCCATGAGAAAGAAGCCAGCTCTGGCCGATGGCAGCAGTCCTGACGGCGACCTCCTCCAGGAACACTGGCTGGTGGATGACATGTTCGTCTTTGAGAACGTGGGCTTCACCAAGGACGTGGGCAACGTCAAGTTTCTGGTCTGCGCAGACTGTGAGATTGGACCTATTGGCTGGCATTGCCTAGATGACAAGAACAGTTTCTATGTGGCCTTGGAACGGGTATCCCATGAGTAACTCAGGGGAGGGGCTCGGCTCCACCCCAACTATAAAAGCTACTGCTCCCAAGAACTGGACCTAACCCGGAGTGACGGTCCTGCTGGCGCCTTCTCTGCCGACACAGATCGCGGTGTCCACACATGCGGCCCAGCCCTCCCAGGGCTCGGCCTGCTTCTCCAAAGCTTCGTGCGCACCTGTCGCGCAGCTCACTTTGCATCGTGACGTCTCCTCCTCTCCCTTTCCCCACGTTTTAGGACGCTGGGTACTTCTGTAAATTTCTCGTCGTCCTTGGCCTTCGTCCAGGGCTCTCTGTTACCCAGGGGTTCCCTTGCTTTCTGCTCAGGAAGAGCAGTCGTCAACTTTTAGCCACAGTGACACATGACAGATGTTGACCACGTGCTCTCTCAGGAAAGCCTACCCGTGTCTGAGAGCGACTTGCTTGCGCGGCTAACTTTATCTACAGAAATGTATTCTCTTTGAAAGTGTAGTATTTATCAACTTCAGTGCTTAAACTATTAATCAGAAACCCCTCTGCTGCCCTGTGTGAGGGCCTCCGCTCTGGGCCGCTAGACCCCTTTCGCTGTGGAGACACATGGCCCCTCCCCCCGCAGGTCTCCTCACCTTGGCAGCTTGCAGGTCGATGATCAGATTTTCAACCTTGTCAGGCAGCCACCCCAAGGCCCCATATCTCTTGGAATCACCGTAGTGTCTGTGGGGTGGAGGAGGGACAGGCCTTTGCCATATTCCACAGGAACTTGTAGGTTGGTCTTGGTTAGTGGGTGGTGACGCCATTCAGTGAACCTGCTGGGCACGGTTCTCAGAGTTCGGACTCTGCTCCGACCCGGAATACAGACTGTCCGTGCGCACGCCTCCGGCTGTGGGGTCGCTCTGACAGCCCAATGCTTCACACTCGTTTAACCTTCCAGTGCAATTTGCAGTGGTCCTGTCATTTTTCCTCTGGAATGACTCGCCTGAGAAGGAATCTGGTGACCAGGTTCAAGCACCCTCAGTCACCCTACCTCTAAGGCCCAGGAATCCTGGCACTGACATGAGGACTAAAGAGAGACCGTACAATCTGCAGTATGCCACTGTGCATCTGGTTTCTGGCTGCTTCCTCCTCCCTTCTCCCCAGAACTTACTCTAAGGGCTCCCCAACTAAATGCAAGCAGCCTGCTCCCCGCTTTCCCAGGCAGAGCCTCAGTGAGCTCTAGCAGAAAGTGAGAGAACTGTTTTCCAGACAAACGGTCAAGTGTCTGTGATTATGGCATCTGCAGAAGACCAGCTGTGAGTGAGATTTATCCACTCAGGTCCGAAGGAACAAAACCAAGGAGATTCCTCGGGGGCGTGCGGCCCCTCCTCACACAGCCAAACCAGGCAAAGCATTTTTTGATTTTTCTTTCCTCCCGTGATCACAGTAGTGGTACACATTCGTTACAGATAAATACGAAATGGGTATAAACATTTTCTTAATCACTCATATTTCCACTGTCCAGAGACTGGTAACAAGAACGTGTATATTCTCCTCAGCGTTGTCCTACAAGTGTACGTAAATGTATGGTTTTGTAAAGCATACTCTCTCACAGCTTGCTTTCCCAGTTAAGCAGACACTGACGTCTCATGGCTGGTGTCCCCTCGTATTTCTGTGCTGTGATTCGTTGAAACAATCCGCTGTTAGACCGTCTCATGCCCAGTGTGGTGTAATGTGCAGCCTGGGCATAAGTCTGTGTACACACTCCTGACTCCTCGGCGTTCGTCACTAGGAGTAGGACAGCAGGGCACACATGTCGAGGCTTCACTGTGCTGACGCAGACACCTCACAAACCGCTGTGATAAGTCCCCCGCCTCCGGCAGTGAAAGCACTGCTCCCAGAACCTTTTCAACACTGGGTATTTATTGTCATTGAAAGAATATTTTGCCACTTTAATGAGAGAGAAAAATAGTACCTTATTGTTTGATTTGCATTTGTGTTATTTCTAATGAAATTTTTATATACTTATTGGTCATTTGTATTTCTTTTTTTGAGAACTGCCTCAATAGCCAAAAATATCGAGTTGTTATTCTTCCTTTTCAGTTTCACTTAAAAGAAATAAAGGCATTTAAACAGTGGAAATTAGATTCCTGCCTGTCCTTGTGAGGAATATATGATTTGAAAAAGCAGAGGGCTGACACCTGAACCTTGGGGTTTATTTTGAGGTGTCACTTAATCCATTAATCACTTAGTGTCCATGAGAAAACAGTGTCTTCTCTCCCTTCACACGAGTAGGTTCTCAGTGAAGATTCATGAGTCAGTTAACTGCTGTGTGCCACAGGTAGGTGCAGGTAGCACACTGCTGCCGTGAGTCTAGGGAGCTGCAGTCCCTGTGGGGAGAGCAGTGACTTTTCCAAGGCCTAACTTCCTATGAGATTTCTTTTTAGCACAGACTCGGGTGGACAACAGTGAGCAGACATTTTACGTATTTTTACCATGACACTCGGAGGCTGCTTGAGTTACTGACACGTAACTAACAGGGGCTGCTGCTAGTCAGCGTGGACACTGGACACGTAACTGGACTGACCATCCGCTGAAAACAACTAGACAGGCCAGACAAAATGTTTTCAACATCTGAAGGCACCAGAAAGCTCACCCAACCTAGAAGAATCATCGGACCAGGACCCTGGAAAGGTGGAGGGCCAAGGAAGAGGCCATAGCGTCAGGGCCGCTGTTCTTGCGTATTTGCCTAAGTTAGAGGCAGCAGTTCAGAACGAGGCCTTCCAGAAGGAGGGGACAGGGCCTGTTGAAGGGTGACAGACCTGGTCAGTGTCCCTTACTTTGGAGGGAGGCCCTCAGTCCTTTGCACCCCAGGTATAAGGGTGACCCAGAAGGAAGAAATAGGTCTGTCCTGGGGCATTGAAATTAGATTGAGGTGAACTCCAAGCCCTTGGCATAAGCAAACAAAAACTCTCTCTAGAGGAAAATTTCATCCAAAACCTCGAATTGTTTCTATAAAACAATTTTGTTGATACTATATCCTGACTACAATAAAATGTAACCAAGCACATGAGATGAGATGGTAAGAAAACCAGGACAATGATAGCCGGAGATGGTGGAACTGTCAGACCCATTCTCAGCGGACAGAGGCTGCAAAATAGTTTGGCTGAACACGGGAGGCTTCAAAGGAGCGTGGCAGACACCCAGGGCTGCGTGAAGTTCCGACGGGACTCGTGTTGGGGAGACTTTCATCCCAGGGTGGGGAATTCCAAACTTTCCAGCCCTCCCAAGCTGGAGAGCACGCGGAGAGGGGCCCTCAGTGCAGAGACCGTAGTTAGGGGTGGCAGCAGTGGCTGCGGGGTGAACAGGGAACAGGAGTGTCCCCCTCTGCCTTCCAGCTTCTCTCAGCAGCCCAAGGCTGGGAGTCCAGGCCCTCTGAAGTGGTCCAACCAGAATAAAGGGAAACACGCCGGCATCCTGGCCTGGGTGACTCTGCCCCTGGCCACTCCAGGCGCAGGGCTGATGCACCACGGGAACATCCTAATGCCAGTGTGTGCTGGAGGCTCCCTGGGGAGCAGGCCCAAGCCCACGTATACCGAGGCCCTGAACCCTGGGTCCCCTTGGGCTGAGTCGGCAGAGACGGGTTTTGAGGACTGGAGAGGAGGAAGAGGACTTCAGTTACCCGGTGTCTTCCCTGGACCCAGACCCAGCTTCCCAGGGACGGAAGCCTAGAGAGGACACCCGCGCACGGTGTGAACTGATCTGCCAGAGTCTCGCAATGGCTGGCGGGGGCTGGGGGGCGCACAGAAGTCGCATACAGGAGATCAGTCCGCACAGGAGGGTTGCTACTTCCCGGAGAATGAACAGGGAAGAGCAGTGGGGGCAGTCCGTACCCCTCTGCAGTGTCCCCAAGCCCGCGTGCTACTCTGCTGTGCGGTGGCTTCCGGTTTTGTCTGGGAGCCAGGTTCTTCCCGGTCTCAAACTCCATCCTCAGCCAGACGGAGCCACACATACTCAAGGACATTCCCTTCTCTCAGCAAGTACCTGCGGACCTCCTACCAGGTGCCAAGGGCTAGGGCTGGAGACCATTACTCCCTCCGCCGGCGGCTTCTAGTCTGGCGCGTGCATGGGAAGAGGGCAGGGACGTGCGCGGGGAGACAAATGCCAGTTGAAGGTGCAGGGGCAGCAGTAAGGAGACGTCGGGGGAGGACACAATAAATAAAACACGGGGGCTGAAAGGCTGCAGCTCCTCTTGAGATCTCGGGGGTCGTGGGTTTCCACAGGGGGCAGCCGACACCAAACATCCGGGGCACCCAGAGAGATGATGGCTCTGGCTCCGACGAGCGGAGGCCGACTGAGAAGAGGCTGCGCGAAGGCCGGAGCGCTGAAGGAGACAGAATCAGTCGGCCTGGGAAGGGGAGGAAGTGTCAGAAGGGACGCAGAGCAGGAACGTGCAGACCCCAGGTCAGGGCCAAGGGGGCCCTGGAAGGCCCGGCGGCGG
>NW_006433385.1:270232-270655 GCF_000325575.1 Pteropus alecto | reverse complement strand
CCCATCCCGCAGCCCGGTCCCGGGCGGTTCGCGGGGGCTGTGGGGGTGGGGGTGAAGGGGGAAGGTCGGCCCCCAAGTCTGGAACCCCGGAGCGTCGTCTTTCCATCTAGGCGACCGGAAGGAACGCGGGGTGCGCCCCATCACTGGCGGGCGGGCCCGGGGGCGCAGGCCGTGGCATGGGGTCGGCCTGGATGCGGATGGAGACCCTAGGAGTATGGCCAGGGGATCCGGGGCAGCACAGATGCGGGCGGTTGGGGGACCGAGGCCACGCGGGGCGGGGTGTCCGGGAGTAAGGAGGGGCTCCTGGCGACGTGGCACTCGGAGCGGGGCTGATTCCCGGGGTCCAGCCCGGGTTCCGGCTCTACTTTTCCCGGGAGTCCGAACCTGACTCCGTCCAGGCCTCGCGCCCAGCGCCCGGGGGGC
>NW_006433385.1:268386-270122 GCF_000325575.1 Pteropus alecto | reverse complement strand
GCCCCGCCCCCGACGCCGTGCGGCCAATCGGCGCCCGCGGCCGGGCTCTTTAAAAAAAGAAGGGCCGGCGCGGCGGTGTCAGCTGGAGGATCCCTCCGCCATGTAAACACGCACCATAAAGGGCGGAGGCGTCGCCGCTCAGCCCTCGCGACCGCCTCCGTCAACGTCACAGCTCCTTCTCCGCCCGGGAGCCGCAAAATCGCAGCAGTGAGGGCCACTACCGGAAACAGGGCGAACTTGGGAGCTGGGAGCGGGACGGAGTCCGGGAGTACGGCACGCGCACTGAGCGAAGGAGATCCTTGGACTAGTTCTGTGCGCCTCGGAGTCGGGGGCGGGGGGGGGACAGTCCCGACCCGTGCGTCCGCAATCTTTCCCGTGAAGGGTGAAACTGCCTTGCCGCTCTCCCGAGAGGGAGCCCAGGACAGGAAATCAACTCCGGCAAGACCCTTGAAAGCACAGATCACCCTTGACAAAGGGGGACAGGATGATTCTTTTCCACCTTATGAAAGATTGTCAAATATTCAGCCAAGTTAAAGAATTTTGCAGCGAATTGTTCCATACCCAGCACACTACCTAGACCCTGCCATTAACATTTTATGATAACTTGCTGTAGCTCACACATGACACTGGCGACTTTCTAATTTGATGCCAGCTGTCACTTGGCTTAAGTCTCCACTGCAGTGGGCAGATCAGAGCCCCAAAGAGCTAAGAGCGACCTTCTCAAAGGACCTGTCTGGACTCTTGAGGGCCAAGGGCCTCCCGCAAGAGTTTACTGCAGAGGCGGCATCTCCGCTCCCCACCCCTGCCCTCTAAATCCCAGAAGCCTTAAGGAAGAGCCTTCATTTTTCTAGCGACCCCACTCTGATGACCCCACCTAACGGGGCCTGGCAAATGGTCCCACCACGGGTTTAGCTATTTTCTGGGGCAGGACACTACGCACCCCTCTCCTGCCCCCAAAACTGCGTCAAAAGTGTTCACATGCCTTAAAGTTCCTTAAGCCCTCGGCGCCTCTGTCGCCTGTTCTGCACAATGGGGGAACCGCAAGACGGCTGTGAAGAATCGGGGCAACGTCCTAACACCCGCGCTGCACACACCCTGAGCGTTAGCTGAGTGACAGCTATCGGTGGTGGACGCGGACGTGCCTGTAACTCCCGGATAGACGTCTCCACTTCTGATGTCCCTTCTGCAGCCCGCTGGGATCTCCGACTGCACCAAAGACGCGCAAACGTACTCGGCCAGAAGTGGACGCATGGTCGCCGCCGCCTCCCACTTGCTCCTCCACTCCAGGTGAATGCCCGGCACAGCCTGCACCCCGGCCTGTGGTCCGGAGACCCGCACGCCTCGCTGTCCCTCCCCGATGTATCACCGCGCCCTAATTTTATCTCCTGCATTTGCATCCGTTCCTGCTAAGGAACAGCACCCTGCCTTATTGAGGTAGGCGCCATCGCTGTCGTCCGGATCATATCCGAAGTCTTCGGCCCCTCTCCCGGCCAAGCTCGCGGTCGCACTGCCCACGGACCCCTCTGTCCCCTGCAGCACCCCGCCTTCCAATACATGGAGGAGGATCGCTTCTTCGCTACACGAACTTGTCGCTTCAGCCACCAGTGCCTCGCAGTTCTTATCTGTCACCCGGGAAGAGGGGGTGCCTGCGTCCTAGGGCGGACGCGCGGGTGAAACGATGATCATGGGGCCGGAGCCCGGGACGGCAGGGCCCGAAGCGGCCGCTTAGCACCGCG
>NW_006433385.1:257746-267265 GCF_000325575.1 Pteropus alecto | reverse complement strand
GAGGCAGCGGCTCCGAGAGCCGCGCCGTCGGCGCCTTTGTGTGCGGGGTCGCCGCCTCCTTTGTGTAGCAGCCCCCTGGGCCGGACGGACCGGGTCCCGGGGCGTCTGTGGTTGGCAGCATCAGAGGGGACGTCCTTCCGAAGTTGGGGCTCTGGAAGAAGGGTCTTTTGGGAACAAAGGCTTCCTGGGCGATGTAAACAGTCTTTGTCTTAAAAAGTGTTTTGTTTCAAGAAGCTGTGAACAAGTGGTTTCATGTAGTTGAAATAAAGCAACAAAAGCAAGAGGTAGAAACTGTGCTCCGTGGCGATGGCTCTGATGCCCGCGTTTCTAGGTGATTTTTGCTCCCCAAGTTCCTGGAATACAATTGGCTGCATTAAGGTGAGGGTCGGGTCAGTTCCGTTTTGTTGTTCGGCGGTCAGGGGAAGAATTAGACAGCATTTCTATCTTCTTTTGTTCTTTGTCTCTTTAATTACGGTATTTACATAGCGGTAGTTACCAGTGAGGGTCCGAAACGGCTTTACTTTTGAAAACTTGAGGTTCACAGAAATTGGTGGAAATAGAGTAAGGTAAATGTGGTAACAGGTAATAAATCAAGACGACTACTCAAATCCTGAGTTAAAAGTTTAAAGAGAAAAATGAACCTTGTTTCAGATTACGTCAAGTATGTAGCATAATCAGGCTTGTTTCCTGGGCCTTTTTTTTTTTTAACTTTCAATTAACCTGACTTCTGGTTTTGCTGCCTTTAGAATATGAATTCTCATTTTCTCCTTCATGTACTTAAATGTCTCTTTTAGGACAAATTATATTTTCCATGCCACTTTGTGGTATTTGGAGGTGATTACTTTTAGGTGTGTAACTATTAGGCAAAAAATAGTTGACTGTTCAGTAAATACATTTTTGTCTCCCACGTTTGTTTGGAACATATTGATGGTTTTGACCTCAGACATCTAACATTTGGCCCCAGGTAGCTCGATGCCACAGATGTCTTCTTTGGCAGTGTCCAGAAGTCAGGGATTTAAGTCAAACCCCAGATGGCATAGTAGACACGCTTTTTCAACTTTAACTTCCTCTGGTCTTTAGTTTGATCCCTTAGTCTTTATTAGCAAAGTGTAACACTTTTTAAAAGTGTTATAATACAGTCAGCATCTTTGAGTGAGCCTGTTGGTTCCACCCTTAGGAACAGGTAGGAACTTAATCCCTTCTTGGTATAAGGGAGGTGTTAGTGCTGTGAACTCACTCTCTTTCCAGCCATGATTATGGAGATTAAGGTTTTATTGATGTTGGCTCAACCTTTGTTTTCCCTGTTTCTTTGGTATCTATCATGAAATTTTTCTTTAGTTGGGATTCTTTGGTCACCTTATACCCTTAACATTTGGAGGAAAGGCTTATCAATAGAAACATCCTGGAGTGAATGGAGAACTTACATATTTTAAACGACAGCTTTATTGACATATTATTCATATACCATACAGTTCATTAGTTTAAATTGTGCAATTCAGTAGGTTTTTTTTTATAAGTGTTTTCACCATAGTTGTACAAGCATCACCACAGTTGGTGTCAGAACATTTTCATCACCCCCAAAAGAAACCCCATACCTATTTGTAACTACTTTTCAAGGCAAATTTAGGACTGCACTGCTCAGAAGAAAATCATTTTCTTTCTCGTCTGGTGTAGGAGGCTGGATTGAGTCCTACAGTTCCAATTTGAAAGAGAGCCTTAAAGCAAAAACAAACTTCGTTTGTTGTAGTCTTTTTGTAAGGATGTTTAGCTAAACTCGACATTGCCATTGGTAAATTGGTCACATGGGAGCCACGGACGAATCCATCTAGTTGTACTCTTAGTGAACTAATCAACAAACCTAACAGACTTTTAGAACGGAATGTGAGTGATAATACAAATAGACCGAGGCAGCTAAAGATCCGCATCCCTTCCCTACTGGAAAAATTTCCCTTCCTGTGATTATAGTATTTGTTTTTAAACATGCAATCTAAACCTTTTTAAAGAGCAAAATGAAAACAGTTGCCTGTGAAACTGTTGATAAGTGTTCTATATTAAAGCTAGGGCTGGAATTATTATTGAGAAACACAAGAAAAATTAGAGAAAATTAGTAATTTCCGATTTCATTATTTGTGTCTAGGGTACTTGATTTTCTTTATGATGTTTTGGAGAGTATTTCTGGTTCATAGATTGGTAGTAAAATTATTTGTTTAACTTGGGGACAATAACCAAGTTCAGGATGTTTTGGATACTTTAATATAGGCAGACAAAAATCCATCAATGAGAGCATTTTCTTTTAGAAAGGCAAAAAATTTCCTTGTAAACTAGATTTTTAAAAAATCTGGTTTATGTGCTGTAAATTGCATCTTTTTGTAGACTTTTGTAACCTCTTGTGTCTTATTTGGACCGCGTTAAAGTTTGAGTATGGAGAGAGAGAACGGGAGCTCACGCCCCAGAATGAAAGCGCTGATTGGGTGCCTGGATTTCGGTTCCACGAAGCCTACTGTGTACTCTTTCTAAAGGCCATCATAGGTTTAAGAAACGAATCACCTAGAAAAACCTTCCCTTCCTCTTTGCACAGTTGGTTTGTATTGAGCTGGTGGTGTGGGGTTCCCCCCCGCCCCCACTTCTAAGAGAATTAGTTATTCTCTGGAGATTGTGTTACTGTTACCTGTTTTAAGTGCAGAAGATCATTGCCAGCCTCAAAAACAAAAAAAACAGGTGGAATGTCGGGAACCGAAAGGCTGTCTATACTTTCCTTTCAGAAGTTTCTGTAAGATTGGGGTCACTTGAAGAGGCATCACCAGAGGCTAAGCAGGGAGTCCCTTGGGGCAAGTGGGTGGGCGGAGCGATGCTTTGGGAAAGCCATAGCCCTGCGCTCCCACATACTTCGGAGTACTTAAACTTTGAGGGACTTAGAACTAGACTTTAAATCTGAGTTGTGAGAAACTTATTTTAGACTCGACAATTGTATGCAGCCTGACGAACATTTCTTAAGTATTAACTGCTGTGTTCTAGCATGAGATTAAAGAGAAAATTAAATAAGATGTTACTTTTGTGCACCCCCAAAAATTCTTCCGAAATGTTCTTTTTTGGGGTCATTAACTATTAGATGAGTTCCATGATGAGTTAGCTTTTTTATACTTTCAAGTTTAGGAACCAGATTGACGAGGACAAGCTGCCTCGAGGGCAGTGACACTTCTGTTCTGCAATTGTGACATGTTTGGAACAAAGGTGTGGACTTCGACTTAGTGCCTTCTGGTTTTCTTTTTTTTTTTTTTTTCTTTTTAAACATTTCAAATCTTTAATTGTAGATCATTCCTCTTAAAACTTTGCCTTTTTAGACCATGGCCTAGAGTTTTCCCATCTGTTCATCTGTTTTATTTTTTAAATCATTTAAGCTTTCTTTCTGAATGTAAAGACCAGTTACTTTCTTCTGCCAGAGCCATTACAGGGTGTAAAATAAATTTTTTTATGAAAACATTCAAGCGTACGCATAAGCATAAAGAATGTAGCCCCTTTAGCTCTTTTCCTGGATATGAGAGGACGGAGCGCAGAGCGGGTGGGGGACTCTGGCCTTCAGTTGTGGAGAGCACCTCGGCTTAGCCTGCGTCCTGCTCAGGGTCTGAGCCAGTCTGTGCAACTGAGACTGAGGTTCCAGCCTTCGGTGCGTGACGGTCACTGTCCGGTTCCGATGGGATTGCATCTCTCAGTTTTAGTCAGTGGCTTTGTGGCTTCACTACACGTCTGCTGGAAGCTGTGTAGAAACTGGACCATCTTCAGACCAACTCTCGGCCCACGGAGGCTGGCGGCGGGCGGAGAGCGTTCTCCGCGCCCTGCCGCTCGTGTCCCTGCCTGCCAGACTTGCAGCAGAACGGCTGGGGGTCAGGACTAGCCAGGAGGTAGAGGTCCGTTTCCGGAAAGGGGGTTTCAGGGAAGCGACTTGAACGGCCCTGAGAGTTGGCGGTCAGGCGGGTAGGGCCGCCGCCGGCCTCGATGGCACAGGCTGTTTCAGGCTGTCTCGGCAGAGTTGCTGCTTAACATTTACGTGATGGTGTCAAGTGTCCAAAACGAGCTATTCAATTTAAAAGTCAGGTTATCGACAAATATTTTCTATCAATAACCCCTTAAAATCAAAGGACTTCCTTCCCCGCCCCCCAAATAATAGCTTCCTTTCTGAGATGGGAGACTGAACACGTCCAGGCGGAAGATCACGTAACGAATGGCTTTTTAGAACTTGTCGATTCCGTTTCACTCGGTAATCTTTTATTTTACAATATGTGAAATTTTTCGGACTGTTTTGCCGGGATAAAAATAAGCTTTATCAAGGAGGGCGTGTGGATTTTTATGAATTTTTGAAAGTTAGTGTCTCTATTACGTAAAAGGAAAGAGTCCGTGTTTCCTAGATTTTAAAAAATAAGTGGATAGCGTCTACAACCTGATTCCATCATGACCTTGGACAAAGTCATTTTTCTCAGACCTATGCCTCGTCATCTATAAGGGGATCTGACACTGACCTCGGGCTGCCGTCCAGATTAATTAATTGATGGCTTGCACAGAGCTTAAATCCCAAAGCGTATTTGCTCAGTGCTGAGAAGAGTCTGGGGACAGATTTAGTGAGACAGAGTTAGCGTCAAATACGTGTCCCTCGTTTTCTCTTACAGTGAAGGGATTTTAAAAAGTGAAACTTGAAAAATCAAAAAGCCCACTTTGCATCAAACTAAGATATACAGAATCTAATTCTTCTATGGATTTAGGTGAAGCTTTTCTGTACTTGGACGTTTTCAAAAATTAGTGGGATAAAACAGTTTCAGGTAGAGGTGTTAAATTATTTCAGAAAATTTGCAGGTTCACATGTGTTTTGCGTGTCTTGTTTAGTGTTGTACACAGGCAGGAAAGAATATGTATTTGGTGAGCTTTGTGTTAAGTGCTAAGAAGTATTTAAAATTATTTTAATTTCCCCTAGTGTGGAATGGCTTTGATCCTGTGGAAGCCCTACAATTGGAGGGCATTACATCCTAATATAATTTAAATGATACCAATGCTTGCCTGAAAGGAGGATAAATACATTGAGTTTTGAATATTCTACAACTATCTTATTTGCAAAGTGGCAGGGTGGGGGAGGAAGTAGAGAAGAGGTGATCCTCAGGACACAGCCAGGTTATATTGTATTTTTCACTAATAAACTTTTTAAAAAAGCTAATTAGAACTTCTATATAATCGTACAAACCTGTATGTGTTCTCCAATGTTTTGTCCAAATACATTGTGTATTGGAGCTCATAACATCGCCTCTTAGGTGGACCCATAGATAATGTACTTGTAGTAGTGTGGTGTTTTGTTTTGTCTTGAATCAGGCACTTTACCCCAGATGGCTTCCTAGATGTGCTAAAGCCCTCTCCAGTCATGTGTATACCGAGCATTTTTTGGGAGGGGTGGGGGACATACTGAGTTTTAAATCTCTGTTGAGTATTTTTCTCTTCCCAGCTGTGCTGTATGTGGCTATAGGCAGACTTTTGTGCATTCCTGTTAATGCTTGCCAGCTTGACCAAATTGTAATGTTCAGAGAACTAAAGTCTAAATTCCTGTGTGTTCTGAACACTTGCTTGGAGCTTTTATGAAGCACATGTTCCTCTGAGGATACAATACAGATACCAGAACGTTACGAAGTACTCTAATCTCATAATTCCAGAAACAAAGAACAAACCCCTATCAAAACCACATAATTACAAGGTCTTTAAGGCAAGATCCTCCCACTTGCGTTGTGGTTGTACCAGCTCATCCCTGGGTGGTACGTAAACCAGATGGTCACATCTCGCCCTCGCCAGTGCTTACTCGAAGGGGACAGACGAAGAGAGCAGGATCTTGGAGTCTCTTGGGGCCTATGCTGTCATGTTTTCTTTGTGGATCGAGGGGTGAGGGGATAGAGAGGGGAGGGTTCTGTAAAGAGATTTTGGGGAGTGTAACCTTCATTTTGTGAAATTCCAGGTATCTAAGCTTTTTTTTTTTTTTTCTCCCTCCCAGAGAGGCTCTTATCTGATCTTATGATGCATTTTCGACAAACTGAGGACAGCCCCCAGATTTTCCAGTGGGAGGCTGGCATCGGGGATGTGTGTAGGTAGGGTGTGGATTTGGAGCTTTAGAAAATTGTACTTTACGGCAGCCATTCTTCTGGGTTCCTCTGTAACTCCTTTTTTCGCTGTTAACCTGTGGCTTTTCCTTTCCATTTATAAAGTACATCCCTTTTTGTATAATAAATAATTACTCCAGATTCTTCGAAAGGTACAGGGTTTAGAATTTGGGATCCAAGATAATTTGGTTTTGGAGGTCGATATTAGCTAGCTAGGAAATGAAAATTTTAAGAGAATAGAAATTTCATGGAAAAAATACTAGAGTAGGAATCAAAACATTTGGCTTCTGGTGTGTGTTCCATTTTAGTTGCTAGGGTAGGACACTTTTCGAGATAAACTGCTGGGAGAAGTTAAGTGACTTGTCTAAGCGTCCCAGCTTTTAAGGGACAGTTTGGGGAGTTCCAAACCGTGGCCTTTTACTTCCAAATTCATTGTTCTTCCTTCTGATGCACAGTGACCCCCTCACAGAGCCCACGAATTGGCCGGCATGTCCCATTTCCCCTCCAGCATTGCGGGAAGGAGACTGTGGTTTCTCTCGTTTCTTCCTGGCCATCTAAACACAGTGGCGGGAGAATCGATGAAACAGTGAGGCGCACGTGTGTGATGGCGGCACACCATGTCTCTTGTCTATTTGTCTGTAAAACTTATTCATTAAATTTTCAATAAACCATATCCCTCGTCCTTTCAGTTACTCATGTGTATGAGCTAGCCTCACCTGCTGAGGGTCGGCTGGCTCGTCGCTAAGGAAACTGCTGCCTCCTCCGGCTCCCTGAGCGCTGCGGGTCCCGCTGCGGGTCCCGCTGCGGGTCCCGCTGTGGGTCCCGGTGCTCCAGCTTGAGCAGCCCCTGTGTTCATGGTGAAGGTCAGCTGGGCGCGACAACTCCTGGCTCAGGTTATTTCCCGGCGAGCGTCAGGCAGCTGTTAGTGTACAGACTTCTCTTACCTGTTGACTTCGAAATAATAGAAATTCTTCACTCTACTGCAGGAAACGAGGATTCTTTTTTTTTTTTGCTCAGCTCTGGTGAATGCAGAAGTGAATTGGGTCCTTGGGGATTGGTTGTGGGTTTAATTCAGAACGTTTATTGACATGCCAGTAAGTCCAGGCATTGTGTTAAGATTCGAGGGTCTTAGAAATGAATTAAACCCTTCGAGTTAAAGGAACTCACGGCTCCTGGTGGGGGATCTGCAGCGGGTCGTACTGTACGTGTGCATGATGGGTTAGGGTCCAGGGTGACTGGCCACGTGGGCGCTGGGGAATGGGGGCGGCGGAGTGTGGGGGAGGGGCCGCCTGGAGTGTCTGGGAATGCTTTGGGTGAGGGCAGGGTTAGGGACGAAGTAGGGGTGTAGAATGAGAATGAGGATCATGTGGAACCCAGAAATACCAGCGTTTAAGGACGGAAGAGGATCTATTTGGAGGCTGCAGGAAATGTGCTGGAAGCCAAGGAAAGCAGGCTTGTTGAGTCAGTGTTTCATACTTACATAACTTCATGATGATGATTTTAAGTGTCATCTCTAGACATAGCTGCGAAACCTTCTGGAAGACTTGGGTTGTTATGGTGTGTGTCCCGCTGCTCTCAGGCAGCCATTCAGATGAGGACCAGTTTTATTAGGCTGCAATTCCTCATCATTTGGGGTTAAATCATATCGATCGTTGAATGTGGCAATAAACGCGAAAGAAAGAAGACAGTTCTGCTAGTGCTGTCTCTACAGCACACAGCGTGGTCTGAGATCCTTGGAGGTAAGAACTGTTTACCTACCACCCTGAACTGAGCACGCTTGTGTATTCGCACCCTCTTCGCTTTCCGCCAAGAGGTGGAGCCCTGAAGCGTGGTCAGGATGAGAGCACAGGAAGAGCCTGGCAGGTGGCCTGTGGCGTTATTAAAGGGTCCGGCAGTGGGGAAGCCAGAGCAGCTTCCTAGCAATTCTAGTTCAGGTTCAAGCTTCAGTCTTCTCCTTCAAATGTGGCCGTTAGGGATCATATACGTTCTAAAATCATTTCTACTTTCGATGTTAGACTTACAGTTGATGTATCTTAATTGCAGCAAGACTACATAGCTCTTAAATGTTTACACCTACTGAAATGTATGACTTACTGTTCACTTTTTTTTTTTAATTTGGTTGCAGATGTGTCTTTACATGGAAGAACAGCAAGCAAAGCAAAGGTTTTTGCAGCCTTTTAGTATCTTCTCTGAGGCTCAGGCTGGTTTTTAGTGTCATTACTGTCGTTTTCCTGGCGTTGGTTTTGAATCTCCAAGAGTGACCAGTGTGGGAAGCACTACAGCACGTGTTGACAGTTCTCATGAGGCCTCGGAGTTAGGGTTTGGGGGTGTTTGACCGACCCCCCCCTTAGTGCCCAGGTAGCTTCGGGTGTTGCTGAGGGAAGGCGAAGTGGCAGCGTCCAGCCTCTTTTCTAAACCTCTTCCCCTGACAAACCATTTTGGAACCTTTCTGAAGGTATATAATCTTGTCTTCACCTTCACAGCCTCAGTTTTCTACCAAAAACTGTCTTTTCCTCACCAGGATCCTAGGTAGGAAGGAAAACAGACTCAAGCTACTTAATAAATAATTTCCTTGTGGGAAAAACTAGCAGTATAGCTATGTGATCATAACATGGTATATTGAAGTAACATTTGCAAGAGTTACAAGTGCTGTAGGGGAGAAAGACCCGAAATTACAATCGGTCCCATTCAGTGACTATTGGTAGAGGCTAAAAGTATTGGTTAGATCGTATGATGTATCCCTTTCAGATACTTAGATGTGTCAAACCAAAAATTGTGACAGTGTTTCTAAGTGGAGATTTTCATTCATTGTCTGTTTGGCTACTTAATTAGAGAGTTATTTTCCTGTTTAGAAATTTTTACCTCTTGGAGGCCTTGTTATGACCCTTGCCTTCTTTGAATGCCACCCCCCAGCCCCCGCCCGTAAAAGTCACGGCCGGGTGAGATCAGACTTTGCCAAGGATATCTTAGTTTTAACATGACGCAGTGTGCATTGCAAATAATATGTAATTCTTTTATTGGAATAAAGCTTTGCAGCTGACAAATTTTCAAAACTGAATGACATTTATCCCATTTTCTCTCATTCTTTATAACCAGAAGAGGAGACAAAGTTTTGAGCGATCTGTGTTTAATGAAACAGTTTCTTTATTTTTAAGTATATTATACCTACTGTGCGAACATTCTTAGGGACAGATATGGAGGATTGTTTTCCTTTCGATGCTTCATTTTTAGGATTAATTTTATTTGAAAAAGCTTCGGGCTAAAGTAAGCATAAATTACATAACATACAGACACACACATATGCATACATACAAAGACAGCTTATCGTAATTCATAAAACTTTATAGATGAGATGAAATTTATTTTTATATCATTGTGTTTTGGGATCAGCAGG
>NW_006433385.1:211887-257706 GCF_000325575.1 Pteropus alecto | reverse complement strand
TCTTAGTTTATAAAATCTCCAGGCCATTTGGACAGTATTTAATCATTTACTTGTATATTCTGACATGCTAGCTTTGATATGTTTTTGGTCTCACCTTGAACCCAGATTTTTTTATTTTTTTAACGCCAGGTGGTCTCCCTTCCAAGCACTAACCAGACCGGATCCTGCTTTAGCTTCTAAGATCAGACGAGGTCGGGCATGTTCAGAGTGGCATGGCCATAGAAGACCAGTTCATTTTAGAAAGCCTACAGATTTGTAAGGTATCAGAGAGCAGAGCTCTGAGCAGTGTAGTCTTAGTCTGCAGGTAGAATGTTAAGCAATGTGATTTCTGTTTGTTACATTGTATTTTGCGCAACAAAACACATTGCTTTCTTTATCTAAACAAAAATAAATTACTTTCACCTTTTTGACCAGGATGAAGTGTGGTAGGTAGTATTTTGAAGTTTATTGACCAAGGGTACTTACTATGCCACTGGCATTTAAACGTCAGCCAGTCTTTTCTGGAGGGGGGCGGGATAGGAAACACTCAAAGCCTTATCTGTAATTGCCTTCTTAAACAGTTAACGCTGCCAGTAAAAATTTTATTTTCTTTGTTTTTGGTGTGGTAGTAAATAGCTCTGTACGAATTTGTAATCTGCTTTTTCCCTTTTAAAAAAGGTATGGTCAAAAGTAGTCTTTTTAACAGTGTTTTTGTGAGGCATTGCTATTTGGGCATTTTTACCTAAGTCTTGCTGTCCTAAAACGAAACTTCGTTTTACTTTTAAACTACAAGCAATCAATAGTGATACATTTCCAGCAGTATAGATCTGAAATAAAAGTAACTGCTTCCCCTTCCTCTTATGAACAGCTGTGAAACTTATGGGTTTGTAATACCCTTACCGAGATTCTACATGTTTAGTTTGTTACTTGTCCAGTCTTGGGTATCTTCCTATATTTGAGACATTTAGATCTTTTCTCCTTTATTTTAGCTGCAGAGTATTTTGTTATTTACAGATGTACCAACATTTATTTAGCTTATTCTCCACTGATGTTTAAGTTCAGACAATTCTGCAGTGAATTTTTTTGTGCCTGTATCTTGATGTGAGTGGTAATAAATATTTGTGGAGTCAATTCCTACCAGAGAAATTGCTGGGTCAGTGGGCCTTTAAAAATCTGACGCTTTCTACTTGCCCTCAAAAACAGTGCACTGGCTGTCAGGCCGTGCGTGCCCTGACAGGTCGCTGATGCTGGTGGTACGTAGAATTTTAATCTTGCTAAACTGGTGGGCAAAAACAAGGGGATCTTGTGTATTTCCTGAATTTTGTGTGAAGCTGGACATCAGTCTTTTTACGATGACCATTTTTTCCTGCTAACTGTTGATACAATTTGCCCACTTTTCCGTGTTTTGTTTTTTTTCCCTTATTTATTGGTACGATCTCTCTCTCTCAATCTAGTATTTTAAAATGCTGCATAATATTCAATGTTCTTATAATGCCATGCAAATCATCCTGACACAATACTGCAATTAATTTCATATGTGTATTTTGTTGACTCTGGGTGCCTTCTTTTCTTAGCGTGAATTTCTAGGTATACGATTGGGTAAAAAGTCTGTGAACATCCTGGTATTAACTTTTTCTCTCAATAAGAAGTTACTTATTATTTAATGGGTACTTAAGGTATTTAATGTTTTATTGCATTTAAATGGGTCAGGAACCAAAAGAAAATCAGCTGCGATCCTGCCACGGGAGACCAGCGCCGTCACCGCTCTCTGTGCCAGCTGCCCAGTTTTCTTTCTCTCTTGCATACGTAGCCTGTTGCCCTTTTCCTCAGCGTATGGAAGGAAAATCGTTCAATGTCAATAAATAGAGCTCCGCCACAGCACAAACTGTCCTTTTTTTCCTTTTTTGCTTTTTCATATTAAAATACATGTAATACAAAATTTACCATTGTAACCACAGTTCGGCGGCATTGAGCAAGTTCACAGCCACCACCACTGCCCGTCTCCAGGATTTTCTCATTATTCCAGAGTGAAACTCTAGACCCATCAACACAGCGTAGTTTCTGTGCCTTCAACTGTCCCCTTGTCGTGGACATTTGAGTTGTTTGCAGTTCCCTCCGCTTGCAGTAACAGTTCGTACGTGTTTTTCTTCTTGTCTGATCATTTCCTCATGACAGCAGTTTTTCTAAGAACTTATATCAGGAGATATTGTTCAAGGTGATTCTTAAAATGGGTTTTGGATGTCCTGCTATTTTTCTTTTCCTCCCACAGAAGAACTTATCCTCAATTTTACGATAAAAATTAATGTAACTGGGGTGTGTGTGTGTGTGTGTGTGTGTGTGTGTGTGTGTAAATGTATAGATGTAGTTTATAGAGAATTTGCATTGATATAGCTATTTTGTAAAAAGAAAGATAATTTTATGGAACAGAGAAGTCAAAGACTCTTTCTCCTAAGTCTGATTTTTTCCAACGAGGTCGGGGCTCAGTGACATTGCTCAGTTGGAAGGTTGTAAAGAGGGGTGTGTGTGCAAGATGTGTCACCCCCGTGGGGAAGGGTCCTTGTCTGTGTTCTGTTCTGGTGGAAAATAAATTGAGAAACTACCCTATGTTCCGTTTTGTTTGACTGGTTAGAGATAACGTGTGATTTATGTAACCCGGGGTTTTAATTTTAAAACAATTTGTTAAATGTTAGAATTACAAATTCTTCTAATAAAAGCTTTTGCTTTTTCCTTAGGATTGGCAGCCGCCATTTGCATGTGATGTCGACAAACTTCATTTTACTCCACGTATCCAGAGGCTGAATGAATTGGAGGTAACGTCTTCAACCGCTGCCCTGGTGCCTGTATTCTGTATTCCAGAGGGGCCTTTTTGCAGAGGCTCCGTCACAAACCTAGTGGTTTTAGTGAAGCTAGACTATGGCCAATAATCGATAATCACAGGAAATCAAATGGCAATAAGGCCTTTGCAGCAAACCAGATTTCATTAAAAACACTGGTTTTTGTCACTTATTGTCAGCCTGTTAATTCATTTATTTAAATCTTAAGTTTAGATGACAGCCACTAGAATTTAGGTTTTGGGAGGAATGTACTTTGAGAACTATCTAAAGTAAAAGACTCTTCAGCTCTAATTTTCTTCCAAATATATACTTTCACTTAGACTTAATAACACTTTAATTGCCCAAGAAGGAGTGAGAAATGCAGGGGATTCTCTAGAGAAGAGGTAATGTCTCTCCATTTTCTGTGCTGCTGAAACCCTACAGTACAGGGTGGATAAGGCTTGGGTCACTGACAGGGTTTTGCGGTTCGTGTTTTGCTCATCCGATCGTCATATTGAACCAAACCATCTTTCATTTCTCTGTACCAAGCACACGTCTTGAACGTAAGTCGAACGTGTGTCCACTGTAATTCTGTGGCCGTTGGTGGAAATAGCACCTGGTCCACGTGTTTTCAAGTTGAGCTTGAAAGACAGGAGACGGGCACCAACTGCGGTCTCGGAACATGTTTGGGACCGTCTGCACGTTGATGTCAGTGTGGGTCTTGTGCGAGTTCAAACTAAAACCGTCTTTTTACAAGGAGAGGAAAAGAAAGTGACAAATTTTTTTAATTACTTGTAGGCGGCAGTAATGATCTGTTAAAGGAATAACATTTAAGAGAGTTTTCCTAGTTTTCTGTTATCTTTACATTATCAGGACATTAATATTAATATAGAAACACTATTGTCAACCTGTTTTTAAATTTGTGTTTGAGCAGATAAGATCTGTGCTTCGAAAGAGCAGGCCTTTAAAGTACCCAAATTATAAAAAGGCCGAGGGGGGTGAACAGGAGCTAACTTGTCACAGGGATTTAACCAGTAACAAAACTGTGCTCGCGAGTACTCTGAATCCGAGACATCTCTCTCTCCCGGCGCCCGCTTACGCAATTGGAGGGTTTCCCGAGAGTTTGACTTTTTGCCTGGCACGTGGTACTAAATTTGTGTTGAGTTAATGTGTAATTATTTAACCAGTTTAATTTTTATATTTTTCCAGTTTCTCTATCAAATTCAGAAGTGGCATTGCACTTATATATTCTAAGAACGAAAATACCACACGTTCAGGTAATAGGCAGGAGCTTCAAAATTAGCTGGGTAATATTAAAACTCACTTCTTTATCATTTAGGCTCAAACTCGTGTAAAATTGAATTTCCTGGATCAGATTGCAAAGTACTGGGAGTTGCAGGGAAGTACACTGAAAATTCCGCATGTGGAAAGGAAGATCTTGGACTTGTTTCAGCTTAATAAGGTAAAAAACTAATGGCTACCCTCTCTCACTTAATAACTATTCTGACGGCGCAGATGTGTCTTCTTTGCCTTGAAAAAAAACTTAATTGTATAAAATACGTAAGATGGAATTCTCCATTCAGTTTAATGACTGGCCCTGCTTCTCACATCTGAAAGCCTCATCTGATGAAATATTTTGCTGTCACCTGTTTGTTTTTCTTTCTTTCTTTTTTTGGGTCATTTTAAAACTTTACAATAGTTCTGTAAGTTATTCCATTCTCTTTTATTACAGATGAGACAAGTGAGGCCCAGAGAGAAAGCTGGCCAAGCTAAAAGGCTGTCATAATGCAGCACCTTAGCTTCAGGGCCACTCCAGTCTGAAGCCAGCACCCTTTCCTCCACCCACGCACCTGTCCTTCCTGCTCTTTAGTTTGTGGAGGCTTTTAAGAGTCACCGAGTTGGACCCTTTTTTTAAATTAGAGTTTTCATTGTTAATCTAGTTCTTCCTTCCAGAAAATTTTCACTGCTTTGGGAAACAGGTAGATTTTGCAGGGTGCAAAGTGTTTATGGACCACGCCGTTAGAAGCAGTGTTTAAATTGTCTAGCTTAAAAATAGTAGTGCGTGTATATTTTCTTTTGACCTGGAAAGTGTATTTTTAAAGGATTACCTCAGCCACGAACAGTTCGTTCTTGGAACCACATGTAGGCACGAGGGAATTAGAAGTGGTTTTCATATAGATATTTCTGATTTATTTTCTAATTATCATTTTTTTATTATGCTGACATTGGTTAATGAAATCCAGTAAGTTTCAGGTGTACGATTCCGCAGAAAGGCATACATGTATACGTTGCGTTGTGTTCACCGCCCATAGTTGGATCTCTTTCTGTCACCGCATATTTGACATCTAATTTCTTTTGCCATTTTATTTAACAGTTAGTTGCAGAAGAAGGTGGATTTGCAGTTGTTTGCAAGGATAGAAAATGGACCAAAATTGCCACCAAGATGGGTTTTGCTCCTGGCAAAGCTGTGGGCTCCCATATCCGAGGGCATTACGAGCGAATCCTCAACCCCTACAACCTGTTCCTGTCTGGGGACAGTCTGAGGGTGAGTGCGGGCCAGCCTTTCCCCGTCGCATGTCACTGCTTGTTCAGGGGGAGTGAAAAGCCTTGATGATGTGTGAGAAAACTTTGTGTGATGAAGCTGTTGACAGAACCTTGTCTTTGACTTTTTTTGCCAGTGTTGTTTTTTTCTGTTTTGAGAGCAGCCATATTTGGAAGTTCGTTTTGGGGGTGGATAAGGTCGTAGAGGAAACAGACTTTTGCTGTCACAAGCCGGAATCCATTAACTTCTCTCTGTGGATGTCCCTTCCTTGCAGCGAGGAGTCGATCCTTGTCTGCTTGTTGTGGCTCGCGCTTCTGCACTCGCTCGCTCCTTGATGTAGTCCGAGCGGGCAGCGTGTGAAACAGCTCGCCTACCTGTTCTCTCCTGCCCGCTGAGATCCCCAAGGCGATTTCAGATAGGACGCTGGTAAAGGGTCGGGGACCAGGTGATCCTTCCTGTTTAGCTCGCGGGTCCCTCCTCTAATTGTTTCTTTGTAGCCAGCCACGTTTGTTTCCTTACAAAGATGGTATTTGCCAAATTATTTAGATAAAAACTTCTGTTCTAATTAAAGTGTTATAGAAACTTCCCACTTACTTCAAGGCCCTGGTAGGAAAAGAGTGTCATGACCCATTTACACCCTTCGAGTTACTCTCAGAGCAGTGAGCTCTGATTTTCAGAACTTTTACTGTGCCGTAGAGAGGCAGCGAGGTAATGGTGTAGGTTCAGGGATCGACCAGTAATCAGACCTGTCTCGATACCGACGTATACCGTCTGCACTGCTTAAACCTGTCGACCTCCGCCGTGGCGTGCCTTCCCCGCTCTCGACTCCAGGTGAGCTCGCTTTTCAGCCAGGAAGAACATGCCCCTCCGATGCTGTGAGTGAGGGGAATGGGAGCATCCGCCTGCCTCACCGGCTGCAGCGTTCTAGAAACATCTGCCCTTACAGAGGCAGCTGTTGTCGTAGCTGAGGACACATAAGCACTCAGCCGAGTGAGGAACGGGTGTTTAAGGGACCCTTCACGGACGTGTCTGCAACACAGGTCAATGTTGAGGGGCCTCCTGTATGCCCGGTATATTCTGGGCACTGATACATGTTCACTGTAGAAAATTTAAAAACAAAGGAAAGTATAGTGACGAGAAAATCACTCCTAATCCTCTCACCTGCTCCCCTTCGCCCCCCAGGCTTTTTTTGTGCACATGCAGAAAAACGGAATGTGTTCTTCGTCCACGTGTTGTGTCCTTTTCTGTTCTCTTAACATATCACGAGCGTTTGCCAGGTCACTGAATGTTTTCGAAGATAGTTTTCAATGACTCCATGGCATTCCACTTGCATAGCCGGGTCTCCATTTGATTTCCCCTATGAATATTTAGGTTGGCTCTAATTTTTATAATAATGCCGTGGTGGGCATTTTTTGTACATAAATTTTTATGTTCGTTTCTGATTTTTGAAAATTCTTAGAGGAAAGGTGAATTGGAATACACATATTTTTGAAGAGTGGAAAATAACAGTGAGCTGTCACTATACCTCTGTTAGAACAGCCAAAGTCCAGACGCCGACGACACGGGTGCTGGGAGGGTGTGGAGCAGCAGGAGCTCCCACCACTGCTGGTGGCGCAGATGGTGCAGATGGTGCAGATGGTGCAGATGGTGCAGCCCCTTAGGAAGACAGCTGGAGGTTTGCTAGAAAAGGAAACATACTCAATTGCGTGCCCTGGTGTCTACCCCAAGGAGTTGGAAACTCAGGTTAACACAAAAGCCTGCATGAGGCTGTTTATAGCAGGTCCGTTATTCAGTAGCTGAACGGATAAACTGGTGCCTTCAGACAATGGGGTGTTACTCAGCACTAGAAAGAAGGGAGCCGGCAAGCCATGCAGAGACAGGGAGGAACTTGAAGTGCACATCAAAAGTGATCGAAGCCAGTGCGAAAGGCGACACATCATGTGCGGTTCTAATTCTGTGACATTCTGGAAAGGGAAAAACTGTGGAGACAGGAAAAAGATGAGGATTGCCGGGGCGGGGCTGGGAGAGAAGGGTGAGTAGGAGCGGGGAGGACATTTAGGGCAGTGGAACGACCGACTGGATGACATCGCGATGGTGGACACAGGTCCTGTCACGTTTGTCCAAACCCGTAGAATGCGCAACACCAGGAGTGAGCCCTGACGTCAGCTACAGACTGAGTGAAGGTGACGTGTGCATGTGGGTCTGTCACTTGGAGCAAATGCACCACTGCTGTGGTTGGGGGGGCGTCGGTAGTGGGTGAAGCTGTGCACGTGTGGGGGCAGGGAGCACGTGGGGACTCTCAGCTGCTATAAACCTGAAACTGCTCTAAAAACTAAAGTCTTGACATTAAGAAATAAAATGATGCACGATGAACGACTTGTGGAGACGGGCGAACTACGCACAAGCTCTGCGGAGCTGGAGGCGAGCGAAGCGGCGTGCGGTGTACAGCATCGAGGCCCGTGGTGCGGCCCCGCGTTTTCAGGCGGCGTAAGGGGTTGCTCCATGTCTGTAGGGTGCTGTCATTACGGCGTGGTGATAGCGGTGAACTTCAGTCCCAGTTTCTCAAAGGGTTAACATTCGAGAGTCTGCATGTGATAGCATTACACATAAAGCAAACTTCAGGTGTGTTTTCGATTGTGGTTTGGAATAAAATAATCAGCCTCTTCATATCTATGTCCTAAAAAGCTTCTGAGCTTGATTTCACCTTACGTCTCTAAAGTCCTCATAAAACCCAGCAGACCATAGATTGTGGGACCATTTAGACTAATGGTAGATAGGGCTACGTATGTAATGTTGGAATTTCTGGCCACCCACTTAATAAAATTTCTGTGATTCAGCTCAGTTGTGTCTCTACAATCACATACTTCTAGGTCTCAAATAGAAAGTTCATATAGTACTTAGAAAAGGTTAATTTAGGTGACAAACAGGTTTTATTCCCATTCGCCATGCAAGCTTCCGCTAAGCGCACCCTGAATGCTCACTAGAGAACGTGGTACAGAGTGGAGGGCAATATTCAACACCAAATTAACACTTCCAGATCTTTCTATGCGTGGGTTTAATTAGAACGATCGGGAAGTGTAATATTTATAGGTGGTTGAACCAGTGGTCAGCGTAGTAATTGTTTAGAGAATTAGTCTGTAGCAGTACAGTGTTTTTTATAGCACGTCGTATTTCGTAAACGTTAGACGTCGATTTTGTTAGGACAGTTGCTGGTTAGGTGCTTTCGGTTCTTCTGCCGCCCTCGGGTTCTTCCTGCGCACGTACGGCGGGGGAGCCAGGTGTGTTGGTGAGACTGGCGGTAACGATGCTGGGAGGGGCTGCTGCAGTGTATCTTATTCCAAGTATAGATGATGTAAGTGTGAGATACCTCTAAGTGGGAACATTTTGGAACCTGCTTTTTTGAAAAGTGCTGCTTTGTGACGTTCGTGGGTTTGCTCATGAAGGGGTGGACGTCGATACTAGATTTAGTGGTAGTCATTTGAAGTCACTGTGTTTTGTACTGGCATTAAACACCCTCTCTCGACGAGTTTAGAATCAAACTAAAAAGAACAACGAGCAAGATGAGGCTCTCGTCTGATCGAAGCCAGAGTGGTTGCTGTGGGCCCCCTTCCCCGGCGACAGCCTGGCCTTGCGAGTGAGACTTCGTGGGAAGCCCGCACCAGGGAGAGCACTCGAGTCAGGCGACCTGTTTTCTCAGTTCGGATGATCCCTTTCGCTAATAGAGCGTTGCGACTTAAACTACAGGATTGCACAGTTTAGAAAATCTGTTGGATTCTGTATTGACCTGAACACTTTAAAAACGAGATATTTTGAATATGGAAAGTTACTTCGGAAACTTTTAGGGCCCTTTGCGACGGCTGGGGCTTCGGTGGTTGGTGGTTGCAGCTGGCTCGTCGGCAGTGCCTTGCGCCCACTGTGGCCTCTTACGACTGATGACGTTAACAGATGACTCGAAGCACCGCCATGCACTTGTTGAAATTTTTTAAGGTGCCGTGCACGCGTGTATGATTGGCAGCTGCAGGTATTTTTGTTTACGTAGGGTTGAAAGGTTTCAGACCTGTTAACGTATGTATGTAAATAATGTAAAATAATACCTTGCAAAACGTTCCATGAAATTTTCTAAGATTGAAAAAGAGGGGAAATGATTCAGTACAATTGTGTTTTGTTTCTAGTGTCTGCAGAAGCCAAACCTGGCCACAGACACAAAGGACAAGGAGTACAAGCCCCACGACATTCCCCAGAGGCAGTCTGTGCCGCCCTCAGAGACGTGCCCCCCGGCCCGCCGAGCGAAGCGCATGAGGGCGGAGGTGAGCGCCCAGCTCTGCCTGATGCTGGCTTTCTCGGGGTCCCACAGTTGGTGACGCGCACTCGGGGGGCTGTGCTTTCGGGGGTACGGGAGCGAGCTGCAGCAGCCGGCCCGGTAGCAGCCTGGCTTGGTTCGCCTGTCGCCCTCGCAAAGTCGGCCAGTGTTCGCGGGGCGGGAAGCCTAGGAGATGCGAAGCTGGGGCTTCTGTGGGAAAGAACTGTTTCTTGCAAGACAGAGGTTAGAAGGTAGCGAAAGCCGTTTCTCTCAGGCTTCCCGAAAAGGAATATGGAGTCTGTGGGAAACATTCACGCTCAGACAAAATAACTGTGCGACCTGGGCAGGGAGAGCCCCGAGCCCCGAGCCCCAAGCGGGGAAGACGAGGCGAGCTCCGGAGGCGTGACAGACCGTGAGGGTCGTTTGCTGTGAGACTCTTCTGCCGGGAGGCGCCCCGGCCTGGTCCCTCGGAGGCGCGAAGGCTGCGGGAGCCGGGGTCTCGGGGCCAGCGGGCCGGGCTGGAGCTGGATGCCCTGCTGTGGCCGTCTGTGGTTGCTTAGTAATCACTGGTGAGGATGAGGAGAGCCATTTCGTTTCCTGGGGAAATGGGTAAATAAGAATTGTTTCTCACGTAAGTAAACGAGAGACACGGAAAACGTAGTGGCTCCATTTTTCTAAACTGGAGAGTGTCTCTGAATAGGGAAATATGGGTCATTTGAAGCCCATAAGCAGGCTTAAAATTAAAGTTTCATTAGTCAGAGGCAGCTCTTGTTTAAGCACATCTTGATCTGTACATGTGTAAGTCACGCCCCAGTGCTGTGGACGCTGGTGGCGGTGATGTCGCCTGGGAGGGAGGTCCGATTGGACATAAGCACGAACACACACGAAGAAATGGACACTTGGTGTGGTAGACCACAAAGATTGTTTCGCTTTATGATAAGTATTAGCAGTTCAAGAAATAGTGGGTGTGTATCAACTGTAAGGGAAAAATACATTTAAAAAATAATGGCAGCCGAGACTCGCTTACACAGGCCTTCGATGAGAGGGGGATCCTGGACAGTTTAGCCATGTGGCTAACAGTGTAGCGGTTTACTGACAGAATTCACAGCAAACTGTCGTGGAAGCTGAGTTTGCCGTGGGTGCTGGCGGACTTTGGGAGAAGCCAGCAAACTTTTCCAGGCCAGTGGAATTATGCTGTGACCACAGCTGCTAGGGTTGGGGTTTGTGACGACTGAAGAAAGCCTCGGGGTAGAGGGCAGCTGGGAAAGCGAGAGCTGCTTTCAGTTTGGGTTTGTTCCTGATCCGTTCACCTTTCCCTGTGTTCTGACCCATCGAAACGAGAACACCTCTGAGATCCCTCATCTACTCCTTAAGCAGCGGCATCCTTAAGGGTGAGATCTCTCACCAGAGGGGAGAGAGAAGTCTGTTTTGAATGCTCTATTATTAATAAGACAATTTATAGGGTTATAATTGCCGTGAGATTCCATTTGGATTTTAGAAGATTTTTTTTCAGGAGATAATCATGTATATGACAACTTTTTTTAAAGGCCATGAATATTAAAATAGAACCAGAAGAGACAACGGAAGCCAGAACTCATAACCTGAGACGTCGAATGGGTTGCCCAACTCTAAAATGTGAAAATGGTAAGACAGTTCATCCATGAACGGGAAAGCAGGAACAAGTAAATAAAAGTAACTGTTAATTAAGAAAACTTCGGAGCGACCGTCACGTACTAATTCCCGGATCGGGCCTTGAGAAGTAAAATCGCAGTACATTCCCGTCCTCCTCATAGTTCAGTGACCGCGGGGGAGGGAAGCAGATGAGTCTCTGCGTTTCGGAAACGCGATTGGGCTTCTCGGCTCTTACTAGTTGCTGCTTCGAAATGTAGTTCATTGGCATTTGTGGGAAAGAAGTGATTTGCGAAAAGCATAGGTGCCTTTGACTAAATGTCTGATCGATTTATTTTAGCATTTTAGCGTGGTGGGCAGACATACTTTCTGAATCTGAATTCTAGTTGGTAGTTGCTTGCCTGACCTCTGCATGATGCCAGTCATTGGGAGGTAGGTTCGGGGCTCTGTCAGGGAAGCCCTGTGTCCTGCGTAGGTGAGCCACGTACAGATGAAACAGTTAGCGAGCTTGTGGGTGGTGGAAAAGCAGCACAATGTGATGGAAAGTAGGCGGGTTTTTAAAAATACGAACCTGAGTCCTGGCTCAGCCACTCACTAGTTGTGCTCTCTTAGTGATGTTTTTGGAAACGGGTTTGTTGCAGAGGATTAAATACCGCATGGAAAGCGTTTCACACAGTGCCTCCTACAGGCTTCATTAATTGATAGCCAGTGTTTTAGCCAAAAGTCCTGGAACCAGGCAGATGGTGAGGCCAGGCACCTCAGGTCCCGGGAGGTGATCTGTGATGTGGGGGTGTGGTGGGGATCGGCCATCTCAGAGCCAAGAGGAATGTGCTTACTGCCGTACACATCTCAGTCTTACAAAGACTGTGTCTTCAGCTCCTTTTTTAAATGCATACAAACCAGAGGAGCCTCCATCTTGGATTTTAGACGGTGCAAGAGTTTGCATTTTGTCATAAAGTCACCAGCACCAAGCCCTTGGCCATACACGGGAACACTGAGCACTGCTGCTGCCAGTGAAAAGAAATAGGAAGTCACGTTCGTGTCCGGGGTGTGTGTGGAGGGAGGTGACGAGGGCAGGAGGAAGCTGAGGAGACTGGCACAGAGGAAGAGCTAACTGGGGGTGCCTCTCGCAGAGAAAGAAATGAGGAGCGGCATCAAGCAAGAACCCCCGGAGAGGAAAGAGCTCACTGTGGAGAGTGAGAGGGAGAAGCCCAAGAGTCGGCCGAAAAAAACCACCAGTGCTGTGAGTTGACATCTCTCGATACTTTGCCCAGGGGTGTGCTTGCGTGCGCCTTGGCAGTGCTGGCGGGGTGTCCGACAAGGCGGAGACCCTTTCATGTCAGTCCACAGTGTCGATGTGTAAACGGGGACGCGCACGAGCGCGTTACGGGCACAGCAGCGGTGTCCGGGACCCTGAGAGCCGTCCCCCTGGAGCCCAGGTGAGCAGTGAACGGCGCTGCGCTGGGCGGTCTGCGGGGTTGCTGGTCTGTCGCTAGCCCTCCTCCCGGTGAGCCGAGGGCTGGGTCCAAACGCAGGTCGATGTTTCCCAGCCTTGCAGCAGGGAAGGGAAGAGGAGTGGGGGTGGGAGGGAAGGCGAGGCAGGGCCGAGCGCGGGGAGCCTGGGCGTCAGAGGACGTGGGTGCCATGGTCCTCTGCCCCTTCGAGAGCCCAGTGAGTGGCTCGTCAACAGTGCCTTCCATCTTGGAGTTTGACATGACTCCAGTTAAACGTTTTTTTCATAATTATCCCCACACAACCACCAAAAACGTGATCAGAACGTGGCAGAGCCCAGACTTGATTTGCTGCAACAGGACGACTGAGACAGTGGGTTTCGTGGGCCCTCCGCCCTCCGTCTCCGCATCACGTGTCGTTCGTTTGCTGTGGCCACCACGACACAGAGCCACAGCCAGTTTAAATGACGGACGCGTCCCCTCCCCGTTGTGGACGGCAGAGGCCTCGCCCTGGCTGTCGATGGGTCCGTCTTCTCCCTGGGTCTTCCCGCGGCTTCCTCTGAAGTGTCTTTGTCCTGCCCCCCTTTTCTCACAAGCTCCCCAGTCATCTCGGACTAGGGCCACCCACAGTCCTAGGCCGAGGTCCTGGGGTTAAGACTTCCACGTGGATTCTGGGGGGCACAGTCAGCCCCTAACGGGTAATGATGGTGTATTTTCATCACTGTGTATTTGGGGAAGTTCTTAGCTACAGCTCCTTAATTAGACTATGAAGTACGAATGAAATGTGGTTGATTAACAGGTTTTTTTAGCGTTGAATTTTTCCTTTACAAGTTCTGTTTTTGGGTAGGCTGATAGGGTATCACCTAACACGTTACTATTCTTCTAAGCTACTGAAAGCTGGATGTTAAGTAGCAAACTTTAATTGGAACACAACCTCTCGAGAAAGCTTGGGGACGTGGTTTGGGGCTGAGAAATGTGTCACGGGGCACACGGAGCGTGTGTCTCCGCTCGGTGCCCTTGGGGGCGGGCGTTTGCAGTTGAAGACTGGAGAGGCCGCATTATGCCTCAGATCCAGTGCTTCCTTACGGTTTCACAAAGTCAAGTCGGAGCTCATGACCCCTTGTTCTCTACCCATTTTCCATGGCTGCAGGTGGACCTCTATGTCTGCCTCTTGTGTGGCAGTGGCAGTGACGAGGACCGGCTTCTCCTGTGTGATGGATGTGATGACAGTTACCACACCTTTTGCTTGATCCCACCCCTCCACGATGTCCCCAAAGGAGACTGGAGGTGTCCTAAGTGTTTGGCTCAGGTGAGAATTAACGGCAGAGGTGGCATTAGAGAATTTCCTTCGGGAGAATCTTGGCTTCGCCTTTGGGTTTGAAACGTGGCAGTCGGGGATGCTGAGGCCCCTGGAAGAACGGACTGAGGCCAGGAGGCGGCCGTGGGCGGGAGCGCCACAGCCGTGCAGGGAGCCGAGAGGCAGGACAGATTTTAACAGCCACATTTAAATTTCTCTATTGAAAAAAGCATTGTCTGCTCCTTGAATGACTTTAAACATGGAAAGACGACTTCCTAACCCTTGGATAAGCACTTTATTTTGCTGTGCATTCACCCAGACTTTTTTCTGTTTAAATGAATGGCATTTTCCTACGGAAGTAACGTAACTTGCTTTTTGCACGTGTGTAAGTGATGCGCATTCAGACGGAAACGCTTCTCCCCTCCCTGGCAGGAGTGCAGCAAGCCGCAGGAGGCGTTTGGCTTCGAGCAGGCGGCCAGGGGCTACACCCTCCGCACCTTCGGGGAGATGGCGGACGCCTTCAAGTCCGACTACTTCAACATGCCGGTCCACGTACGTGCAGGCCTAGGCCTTGACCCGGGGCTTTCGTAACTGGGAGAAAGGTCTGGAGACAGGTTTGAGTCGGCGCCTAACCGCTGTTAGTCCTCGCTGGGCACAGCGAAAGCTTCGTTTGCCGGTGTCAAAATCCCACCGTACTTTAAGATGCATCGCGGTCTTCCATGCATCGCGGTTTCTGTAGAGATTGGCTTTGCCACGCAGAGTGAGCAGCAACAGTGACACCAGTAAAGGACTCTCGGCCACCCTTTCAGCCCAGTAGACGGAGTTCAAAGAAAACGTCACATGACGTGTCGAATGAGCCCCGTGTGCCAGTCAGTGTGCCGGGTGTTGGGAACACGCTCAGGAACTGTTAGTTTGTCATAAGTTAGGGTTACACTGCGGGGTGAGTTCGTTTTAAATGCCCTGTTACTCACTGAGACGCAGCAAATGAGCACACCAAAATTAGGTGGTTTTCTACTATAATTCTGTGTTTTCCTCACCACTAATGAGGCGCTACTGCAGATGCTTCTTGCGTGTTGATCTTTTTTGAAGTGGGTTTTTTTTCTTGGGCTGGTTGCTGCGTTCCGATGAGAGGGCTCTCCATGTTTTCTCGCCCTGGTCGCTGTGTCTTTGACCCGCCCCCGCCCCCGCCCCCGCGGCATTGAAGTGAACCCGTTTTCTTCTCCCGTCGCTGATGCTAGCTGTTAAGTGACTTCAAGTATTTTTTTAATGAGTTTGTAAATTCAAATTCGATTCCGTTTGACATTAAAGTTCTTTTGACGCCTTGTGCGTTACGTTATTTACCCATGTGTTTGCCTAACCAGTTTTGGGGACTTGTATATGACCTCTCCCACCTGTGGTCAGCTTTTTTTGGACTCTGAGGGACAGGCAGTTAAGCGACGCACTTCTGGACTCGCATCAGCTCAGCCACAGATTCTAGACCCTCGGTCTGGTGGCTCTTGGCAGCAGTGCAGGCTGCTGCAGAGTGACTGGCAGAGTGGCTGCTTTCTCGCTCACATTCTGCACTCTTCCCGCACGGTCACCTGCGTCACTCAGCCAGGTCTAGTGACAGAGTGAGAGGGCGGACGCGGACATGTGTTCGAACGCATCTCAGAGGAGAAGCGTCATTCAGACGCAGCCAGCTGTGGTTACTGAGCGGCAGTCAGCCGAGTTACGTGTCGCGTTTCTCAAAACAGAAAACGTCCCCCGTCGTTGGTGGCAGCGTTCGCCGTCCTTGACTCCCGTCTGTAGTCGTCATTAGGTTTGTGATGGAAAATGCGAACTTCTGATCAGTTCTTACTCTCTTAGTTATTAAATTCCTTTTAGAAAACAGTGTTCATGTTTGAGCTACCTGGAGTCACTTGTGGAATGCCAGGGACACCTTGCTCCGTAGGGCACTGTCCTGTCACTCAGCCTCGGTAGTCAGGCCGCGCACGGGCTGTCGGCGAGCGTCTGGGAAATACCAGGTTTTCTCTTCCTCGTCGCTTTGCTTTCAGATGGTCCCTACGGAGCTGGTGGAGAAAGAATTCTGGCGACTGGTGAGCACCATTGACGAGGATGTCACAGTAGAGTATGGAGCCGACATCGCCTCGAAGGAGTTCGGCAGCGGCTTCCCTGTGCGCGACGGGAAGACGAGGCTGTCCGCCGAGGAGGAGGTGGGCTCCGGCTGGGGGGCGCCTGCGTGCCGAGGGGGGACCACCTCGATCGCACGGGCACAGTGCTGCGTCAGTAACGGCCTTGCACGGAGCACACGGAGCTCGGACCTGAGTCATTTGCCCAGTCGTTCTTTGGTCGGCTCGAAGTGATTTGTCAGTGCTTCGTCCAGTCCTTACTCACCGGGTCTTTAAAGATTTCAAGACAAGTAGGAAAAACTGCAGGAGAATTTTAGCCTCAGCTGTGCCACAGCACTGTGACGACATCAGAAAGTGACTTTCCCCCCTTGGCCTTCAGATTTTCTGACTTGGTTTCTCCTGAAGAAAACCGAGGGACTGGGCCCAGACCTCTGTATGTCTGAACTTTGATACCTGAGGCCCTTAGTTTCCTCACACAAACTCTTAGGAAGGTTTTGGTTCCTGTCCTGGGAGGAAGTCAGGTGTCTTTTGGTAAACTTTTTGAAATCTAACTTGTATGCCGAAAAGTACACAATGTGGATAGCTTGGTGGTTTTCACAAAGTGAGTGCACTCGTGTGCCCAGCACCAGAAGAAGAACGGGGCATCAGCACAGGTCCCCAGAGAGCCCCGTGTCTGCCGTCCCTCGTGTAGGCGGGGGCGGTGGGGGGGGCAAATTCTCACACGACGTGAGCCCGTTTATATAAAGTGTAAAATGGCAAGAGCGAGCCATGGCACCCAAGAGGTCAGCACAGCGGCTTCTCCTGCCTCCACAGTTTTGTTTTGAAGGAGACTCCTTTCATCTGTCTTTTCGAAACAGTCAGAATTCTAAGATATCAGTGTGACGTGGCTAAACCTTTGCACTGTTTCCGCCTCCTTGCTTTCAGGAATATCTCGACAGCGGCTGGAATTTGAACAACATGCCGGTGATGGAGCAGTCTGTCCTCGCCCACATCACTGCCGACATCTGCGGCATGAAACTCCCTTGGCTGTACGTGGGGATGTGCTTCTCTTCCTTCTGTTGGCACATCGAAGACCACTGGAGCTATTCCATCAACTACCTGCACTGGTGAGCAGCTCCTAGGGCCTTGGCTAGTGCGCAGGCTGCGCTGGGAGCCAGGTGTTGGAGCCCAGCCATCACGAAGAGTGATGAGCTGCTTTCTCCTTCAGATGTGTTGCCGCTGTTGGAACAGGCATCCTGACCAGTTACGATAGCAGTTCTTAAGGGTTCCCGGGAAATCTCTGCACCCCCTGAATTGCACATGCACTGTTTTCAGTGTGACGTGTTGCTGGGGGGAGGGTAGGCGGCTTTTTTTACCTAGTTGTCCAAGAAGCCTTTACTTGCAGAAGGATGAAAGGCGTTGGGCCTCGCTGTCCTTTTGGCCAGCCCTTGGGTGGCCGTGGCAACCCGGACTCCCTTTGGAAGAGGAGGGGGGCGGAGGGGCCGCGGTGTCCCCAGGGCCTGGCCTCCCTGCACACGTTACAGTGCCTCATCCTGGCGTGTGAGGTGGGGAGTGGGGGCAGATGTTTAGACTTTAAATTTTTCGGCCGAAGTCATTTTTTTTCACATCCGTTTCCCTTGCTCTCTAAGTAAAAAAAAATATTTGGAGATCTGTGACGCACTGAAATCGTTACACCAGGAATTTGAGGGCGCACTGCGGGAACGGGGGTCGGCACGTGTGTGTAGGGGGCATCGGTTCTGCCTCGTGGGCAGTCGCTCCCAGCTGTACCGTGAGGGTGGTGCTCCCCGGCCTCACAGGGACAGTACAGATGAATCGATGGATCGATGGACAGTGTGCAGCGGTCTGAGGGGTGACAGCCCTTCACACGTGCCGGTTGCCTTCCCGCGTTTGATGGACTCGGCCGGCAGGATGGACAGGGAAAAGGGCAGGAGAGAGTGGCCTCCCCTCAGCAGTTGCTTTGGGAATTGTGCCCGCGTATCCTGCGGCTGAACACGATACCCTATATTCTAGGAAATTTTAGATACCTGCATTTTCCAAAGGGTCAGACAAGGGAGGAGAGGGGCCTCGCGCTTGAAGGGGAAGTGTGTTAGACACCTCCAGACCATTTCTCGTGATGCCGCTTGACCTTGAACGTCCCTGTGTCGTGCTGTCTCGAAGCAGTGTCTGAAGAGTGGGGACCGGGTTGCCGTTCTGTCCGTGTCGATGTTGTAGGCTGATGGTGTGTGGCTTGAAAAAGCTACCGAGTTTCATGTTTACATATTTTTTGAGGTCAGTTTAGATTTATTTTTACAATCTCGTTTCCAGGGGTGAGCCCAAAACCTGGTATGGAGTCCCAGGGTATGCGGCCGAGCAGCTGGAGAGCGTGATGAAGAGGCTGGCCCCGGAGCTCTTCGTGTCCCAGCCGGACCTCCTCCATCAGCTGGTGACCATCATGAACCCCAACACCCTGATGACTCACGAAGTGCCTGTACGTTCCCGGTCAGGCTTCACCCTGGGACTCATGTTCGTGAAGGTGGTTTGGTGGCGTGTTCTCCCTGACATAACGTGGAGTAGGAACTTGGTGCCATGTTGCATTGAGCCGTGCGACGGGGTCCTCAGACACTGCGAGCTAACCTGTCGCAGCTAATAACTGAAGGTTAAGCAGCCATACTTTACAAATAACAAGTGCTTGGTTCTCTCTGTGCTGTGACTTTTGTTTATAATTTGAATCCTTCACTGCAACAGAACAAAAAAAAATAGTAAATATGTTAGTATAAATTACTGTGACAGTAGTTAGGTTCTACTATATGAGATCTAAACTGTAACGTTAGAATTCTTCATATTCTGTTCCTACTTTAAAAAATAACTTACTCAGTCCACATGATCTTAGTTTTGAATGATCAATGAAGTCTGTGCTTGGCGGTCTTGGGGACATTATTCTCCCCCACCCCCACCCCACCCCACCCATCTTGTTTCGAGAATAAATGTAATTTAGCATCTTGAGCTTGGAATTCAGGGTTCCCATTCTAGCCGAAAGGTGCTGTTGGTGACCCTTCCTCTGAGCTTGCTGTGCAGTGACACTTACTTGCACCTGGGCTTTCTTTGGGAGGACACTCTGAAGATGTTTGGGGAGGCCGGATTGAGTGCTATGGAGTGGAAGAGCCCATCCGTTCTAGTTAGTTAAATCGAGGGTAAACGCTACAGAAAGTGAATTTTTTATCTTGCTCTGACCGAAACTTTATGCGGTTGGGTTTATAGGCCAGTAAATTGGGACAGATCAAAAAGACTTTTCTTTAAGAGATCGTAAAATAATCATGGCCACAGCTTAGAAAAGACCACCCTTTTCTTTCTCGCTGTTGGTATTTTTCACATCGACATCATTCCCGCCCCCGCCCCCGCCGCCCCTATGAACTGATCTTTCTGATTTGTTACAAGGAGCTTGCTCTAAGCCAGACCTACTAACTGAGTGAACCACGCACATGGGGTTGGGTTCTGGCCCTGCACGGACAGATGGATGAGCTCAGGCATTTGAGGACTCAGACTTTAGTGGAAAAAGTAGATAAGGGAAAGGCAGTGTGGTTTGACAGTGGCGTCAGGTGGGAGGCTGACCCCTCAACTCTGGAGAATCAGGGCTCAAAATGACATTTGAACCAGGACTCGAAGCTCTGGTAGGGAGTAACATTTGGCAGAGTTGGGGGAGGGAGAAGTGGCCCCTGGGGACGGAGCTGTGCTGGCAGGTGGGCTTGGCCTGTGTGTGTGTCAGAACCCAGAGGGTGTGTTTTGCACGTGGCTGGTGCTGCTGGTTCACGTGTACTCGAGAATTCGCGTTTCTAGCAGGGTCTCAGGTGATTGCTCATGCTGTGGGTCTGAGAGTTGCGTTTTGGAGAATCGCTGATGGTATTTTTATTATGAGAAAGTTAAGTCCAGTCGAGGGTTTATACCCAGAGCAGTGTAGGGTGTTTTGGGGTGAGGGTGATGGGAAAGGGGGATTGTGTGATCAGGTAAGTAAGTTTGGGGTCCAGCCAAGCAGAGTTCTGTGTGGGATGAGAATCTTGACGTAGCGTGGGATTTCTTTAACTGGTGGGTGACCCATTTTGGTATAATGATGCGGGATAGCCTTCATTGTGGCCACATTTAGAAACACGTGCCCCGACCCTGGATGTAGCATGAGCCACGTTCCCTTTTCAGATGTTAATCAAGCCTGCCAGTCTGGGCGCCACTCTGTCTCGCGAGGACAAGGACGGAAGTGGTATCTCTGCGTGTCCTCTGCCATAGTGCTTTGTCGTCGTCGTCTTCTCTGGCCCACTTTTAATTGGCGGAAAGCTACCCCTTCTTTCTGGAGACTCATTTGATAGTCTGTGTCCAGATTGTCTTCCACGAGAATGTCACTAAAAATTTCCAATTCTTTCTCCTTCAGGTTTACCGGACGAACCAGTGTGCTGGGGAGTTTGTGATTACGTTCCCACGAGCCTACCACAGTGGCTTCAATCAAGGCTTTAATTTTGCCGAGGCCGTTAACTTCTGCACTGTTGACTGGGTACGGAATTATGTCTTACGAGCCTTTCCTGCAGAATTGTGTAGAATGTGTAGGTGCTTACGCCTGTTGCTGCTCAGACGGCTGTCTGCAGGTTGTTGACCACCCGTGAGACGAGGCGCTTGCACCATGCCGTAGTCCAGTGCCCTGCTGGCTCTGTGGACGCTTGTGTTTGCTTTGTAGCAAGACTCAACGAAGGAGTCTCGAGTTGCGTTTGGCTACAGCTCAGTATCTCGTCACAAACCAGTAACAGACGGCGTCCGTCTTAGACCTTACGTAGCACTGATTTAAGCTGTCCGCAATAGAGCAAGTTCTGTGGTAACATCAAAAACCAAGAAAGAGAATTTGTACTAGAATGCAGCAATTTTTAATGACACATTTGGTTTCAGTTTATGAAGTGGCATTTTTATATTACTTTTCATTTACCTAAAAGCTGTCTGGTTTAAGTGTGTGGTGTTAAATCTAATGAATTACAACCTGGTGTTTTTCTGTCCCAGTTTTTGGAGCATCGTTGACCCCTGAATTAGGTCAGACACCATTTCAGCACAGTTGCTTCAGGAAATGTTCAAATTCACATTTTCAATTAGATTCCTCCGCATTGCCGTGGACACTAATGCATTACTAATACATCAGGTTTTTTAAACCAGCTTTTAACTAAGGCACCTAATATGCCAGATCTTAGAGAGATGCATTAATAATCTGCCGGCACAGCTCCTTCCCCAGGGGCCACTTCTCCCTCCCCCAACTCTGCCAAAAGATTGGAAAAGGCCCAAGGCCTCTTAGGATCTGCGTTTAGAGTAGATAGACGATATGTGTGACCCAGAATGTGACCTTTAGTGATTCGGTACCGGGGGTCAGAAGTCTTTAAGGACAGGAAGGAGGAAGACGCGTTTCCCATCTGTCTCCGTCTCTCTCCCCACAGCTCCCACTAGGCCGGCAGTGCGTGGAGCATTACCGCCTGCTTCACCGCTATTGTGTGTTTTCCCATGATGAGATGATTTGCAAGATGGCTTCCAAGGCTGACGTACTGGACGTCGTAGTGGCCTCAACAGTTCAGAAGGACATGGCCATCATGATCGAGGACGAGAAAGCTTTAAGAGAAACTGCCCGTAAATTGGTGAGGTTTCTGGAATCCTGGTTGTGTGTTGTTCGGTATTTTTACGTAGCGAAGTTCTTACGCACTTTAATGTTGTTTTAAGAAGTCATTTCTTAGTCTAATTTCTTTTAAGACCATTCTGATAGATGTATATTAATATCTCTTTGTGGTTTTAATTTCCGTTTCTGTAATGGCTAATTACGTGTCATTTGCTGCCTCTGTGTGTTCTCTGGGTGAAGTGTCCCTTCGAGTGTTCTTCCTCGCCCCCTTTTCATTAGGTCGCTGTGAGATTTCTATTTGTTCTGGACAGTCCTATTCCGAGAGGTGTTCTGCAAAGATTTTCTTCCAGTTGGTGGCTGGCCCGTCCTTCGCTTAGCAGTGTCTCGCAAACAGCAGAAGTCTTTATTTTGATGAAGTCCAATATATCAAGTTTTTCCTTTTATGGGCCTTTTGTGTGCTTTTCTTAAGAAATCTTTTACCTAACCCAAAGTCACAAAGATTTTCTTCTATGTAGCCATCCACGTGGTCAAAATGTTAAAATACAGACTAAAAAGAGTAAAACAGAGGACCTTGATGGTTCGTAAACTGACTTCATCAGGTTCCAGCTTTGAAGGCTGGTTTTGGACCCAGTGCCAGAGGAGGGGAAAGTGGGCAATCCTGGCCTCGCGGTGACGAGAGGCGTGTCCTGGGAGGGCGCTCCGGACGCCCGGTGGCTCACGCGGCCTTTCACACTCCCTGGTTCAGGGCTTCGTTTTCTTGACACTTTCATTGAGAACAGCTTTATCACGACTGCAGCCTCTGTCGCACAGATGGTCCGGCCTTTCAGTAACAGTCCTCCTTCAAGCGGCTTCACGCAGAAGGCTCCTAGGCCGCCCAGCGCCGCCCACCCTCTCAGTCCCCGCCCGCCTGGCCGTCTCTCCACTTCCTTTTACTTCTGTTTGTCCCTTTACGGAGTCTCCAGCACTGTTGCTCTGAAGCCCTATGTGCTATTTCTCCTGAGGCGGAAAGTGTATACGTTTCCTTTGCTCTCGTTCATGCCCAGAATATGGACAAGGCCAATTTGGAGTAGAATAAACAGATGATCTTAGTAGTTTAATAGTGCTGTTTGTCACTCTCTTCATTCTCACATCAAAACGGCCAAACAGGGCCTACCTTGTCCAACACCGGGTCCTCCTGGACCAGTGGGGTACTCGACTCCCCACATTTGCTGTCACTGGTGCTTTGACCCCACACAGCTCCGGCCCCGTACTCCCTGTTCCGGTCAGGCTTTTGTCGACTCTCGCATGTTTGTCGCGGGCTGGCGGTCCTGAAGTATGCCTCATTCTAGGGAGTGATTGACTCGGAGAGAATGGATTTTGAGCTGTTGCCAGATGACGAGCGTCAGTGTGTAAAATGCAAAACAACGTGCTTCATGTCCGCCGTCTCCTGCTCCTGCCAGCCGGGCCTGCTTGTGTGCCTGCATCACGTGGGAGAGCTGTGTCCCTGTCCTCCGCATAAATACAAGCTGCGGTGAGTGGGGACAGCGATTTTTTTCCTCCTGTGGGAGGCAGTAAATCTTCAGTGATGTCCTGTGCAAGGCTGAAATACTGAGTGTAAAACATCTGCTTTTCCCCAAAGCCACATGTCTCAGAGCTAAGTCTGCTGTCCTGTGTCCAGGTACAGGTATACCCTGGACGACCTCTACCCCATGATGAACGCCCTGAAGCTTCGCGCAGAATCTTACAACGAATGGGCCTTGAATGTGAATGAAGCTTTGGAGGCAAAGATCAACAAGAAGAAAAGTACGTGGTGTAGACAGCGTGACGTGGGGTTGGGCGAATGGGGACTGGTTGTGACGACGCCACATCCGTCAGCTCCGCCGTCCTGGTCAGGCCTCTGCAGCCAGCCTTGCGGAGCGCCAGCGGGGAAGGTTCGAAGGGAGCACACGAGGCGGGCGCCTTACGTCAGAGCGAAGTCGCGATGTGGGAATCGTGCACGGTCGTGTGCTTCGCAGATCGCATTGTAGGAGGCAGAGCAACCTTTACCCCTCTCCGTCTCTGAAACAACAAGTATTTCACATTTTACGTGGAATCGTAAAACCCCTTTTTAAACTAGATCTCGCAACAGCACGCGTTAGGTGAGGGGTCTGAAGTGCTGGTTTGTCGCTCACTCCTCTAATCGAAGTCAGAGTCTCTGTCCCTCGCCACTACCTTCAAAAGCCACCGGTTCCCGTTCCAAGTCTTCCCACCTGCATTCCTTTCTGGGGCCTGACTGGCCGCTGCCCTCTCTGAGCACGCTGGAGTGGCCTGCCAAGGGCAGGGCACAGTAAGAACCTGCGTTTGCTTTGTTCTGACGCGTAGTTGTTTGTATCTCCAACGCTTTGGTGCTGAAGGGCAGCTCTGGGCCCTTGCTGCAGACGCCACCCTCAGCCCCACCCAGGCACAGGCGCCGACTCCTCCGTGCGCCGCTGCTGCCCTTCTTCTCCGTGGGAGCAGAGGTCGCAGGAGACTCGACTTCTCCTTTTTTTCAGGCCTTGGCAGCTTTAAGTCTTTAATCGAAGAATCTGAAGTGAAGAAATTCCCAGACAACGATCTTCTGCGTCACCTTCGCCTCGTCACGCAGGACGCCGAGAAGTGCGCCTCGGTGGCCCAGCAGCTGCTCACTGGGAAACGGCAGACCAGGTGTGTGGCTCTGGCTGAGGCGGGGCCTCTGGGCTGCGCGAGGCGGCTGCTGTCCCACCGTCTGGGCCCCCGGCGTGCAGGCTGCCGAAGCTTCCCCGGCCCTGTCTCCGCAGGTACCGGTCCGGTGGAGGCAAGTCTCCCAATCAGCTGACAGTGAGTGAGCTCCGGCAGTTTGTGACGCAGCTGCACGCCCTCCCCTGCGTCCTCACTCAGACGCCGCTGCTGAAGGTACCTGCAGGTGTGCGTGAGAGAGCCGCGCAGCAACCCCGGGTTTTGTGAATACGTTCCGTTGACGTGAGGAACTTGTTTTCCGTTTGCACGTTGACTCACAAACATCTTCGGTGACATGGTGAATGGTGTGTGGGTGTGCGTATGAAGAGATCGCAGCAGGTGTACGAAGGAGAGAGAACGTGGGGAATTTGTAATGTCGGACGTGACCACCAGCTGTTCCTTGCGCCAGGTGTAAGGTTGTGCTGCGTCACTGGTTTTAACGGTCAGCTGGCTTACGTCTTGCTGCATCCGTGTCGTTGCTAGAATCGAGTGAGCCGGGACAGGGTCACGTTGAATGTGCGTGGAGGGTTCTAAGTATGAAAGAAGCCAGTCACTGAGAACGCTGTTTTGGTGCCCGCTCGTTCGTAGGGGCTCTTGAGTCGTGTGGAGGACTTTGAGCAGCAGAGCCAGAAGCTGCTCTCAGAGGAGATGCCCAGTGCTGCTGAGCTGCAAGCCTTGCTGGACGTCAGCTTCGAATTTGATGTCGAACTTCCGCAGCTTGCCGAGCTGCGCACCCGTCTGGAGCAGGCCCGCTGGCTGGAGGAGGTGCAGCAAGCCTGCCTGGACCCCGGCTCCCTCACGCTCGATGCCATGAGACGCCTCATCGACCTCGGCGTGGGGCTGGCCCCGCGTTCAGCAGTGGAGAAGGCCATGGCCCGGCTGCAGGAGCTGCTGACGGTGTCTGAGCACTGGGACGACAGAGCCCGGAGCCTCCTGAGAGCCAGGTGAGGGCAGTTGGCAGCCCGGCCCGGGGGGGGACGCAGACGTCACGTCATCACCGCCTCGGCCCACAACAGGCCCTCCGAAGCTGCCACTGTGCATGTGCAGCGCGTGGAGAGGTAGCTGAGATACTTGGAAGTCGGGCAAAAGAACGTTAATTTTTTCTTCCTTTACTGGTAACATGAATGATTCAAATGGATGTGTCTTTTCTGGAGTTTTCTTGACAATGCCATCTTTGAGAGAAGAAAAAAATGTACAAATAAGTGGAACCGTTTCACCCCAGTTAGGGAATGCGAGACCCCAGGGAGTCTTAGAGAGAGACGCATGTGCCGACACACTCTCTTCCGTGACACGAGCCTGGCTGCCCGTCCACGGCACTGCTTGGGGGTCGAGGGCACCTTGTCTGTGCTTGAGAGGTGGCACGGGGCGCAGGCAGCCATCTGAGGGGGACCCGCCCCTCCCTAATCTTGCTGTCCGATCCCCATTGGTCCAGTCGACCACATAAAGCGCGAGGAAATAATCTGCGTTGCACACGGTCTTTACGATCCTAAAACCGGTCACTGAGCAGAGTGCCAAGAGTTTTCGTGCTGTGCTTTTGGTATGTCGGTACCCTAGAGAATTTTACTTTTCTTACTGACACCGTGTGTGCCTTGTCAGTGTGCCCAGTTTGACAGAGCAAACCGCGGATGGGAGCCCGTGGTTATGCCAGTGTGAAGTGAGGCGTGAGTAGGACAGAGGCTTCCCTGGGCCGTCTGCTTTCTCTCAGATGCTCGTGAGCCCCGCACAGCCATTGGAAACTGGTTAACTTGAGATCTAGAAGGGTATTGCCATTTCAAAAAGTTATTTGCCGTACTGAGTTTCCTGTGACGTGATTTTTCTGGTTTGGGAACCCACAAGAAAAAGCGCTCGTGCAGAGTGCTGAGTCGCTCTCCCGGTTCCCTGTCCCAGGCCCCGGCACTCGCTGAGCAGCCTCGCCGCGGCGGTCAAGGAGGTGGAGGAGATCCCCGCCTATCTGCCCAATGGGGCGGCCCTGAAGGACGCGGTGCAGAAAGCCAGGGACTGGCTGAGGGACGTGGAGGCCCTGCAGGTGGGTCAGCGACGTCCCCGCGTGCGTGCGTGCCTGCGTCTGCGGGGAGCAGCGGTCGGCAGGTTGTCAAGGGTAACAGATGGGATCTCACTGCGCAGACTCAGGGTTTTGGCTGGATCGGACTACTGACCCTGCTCTGCCGCGGTTAGATGAACTCGCCCATGGTCGTTGCGACCAGTTGGTGCAGATGCGTAAGGCCTCCCAGGACACGTGAACTGGGGATTGGAGAGAGAAGTGAAGCTGAGCGAGACGTCACGTCTCGTCTTCGATCCGTACGGCTGCCTCTGGTCAGCTCGTCAGTGGCTGGGAGTTTGGGCACTCGAGAGTGGCAGATGCGGAGCTCCAGGTACACGGTTGTGTGGCCCGCGAGGTCTGATTTTTCTTGATTTCTTAGGTTGGCGGACGTGTGCTGGTATTAGACACACTCGTAGAGCTTGTGACGCGAGGCCGATGCATCCCCGTGCATCTGAGTCCCTTACCTAGACTGGAGTCGCTGGTGGCTGAGGTTCAGGCTTGGAGAGAATGTGCTGCTAATACGTTTTTGACGGAGAATTCTCCGTACTCGCTTTTAGAGGTGAGTTTGCAGCCAGCCCGTCACAAAACCCTAATCGCCAAGCTCCGTGAACACGCAGCCCCTCACGCACCGAGGTGGTACCGTGATTGGTCTGTGTTCTGTGAGTTACTTTTTTGAGCAGAGCCAGGGAGATTCTCGTGAGCTTCTAGTGAAACAGCCTTCCCATGTCTTCTGGGTACCCCGGGGGGCAGCATGTTGTGCTTAGCAAGAACTGTCACTGTCGCAGCTCCACGGGCTGGGCTTTGCTGGGGCTTTTGGCCTTGGCTGTGCTCGGCCCCGTGCCCCAGTGAACATGGCGACTCACCCTTGGGGAATGATGCATTTGGCACGTCGTGTGCTTCTGGAAGCTGCTGCTGGTCACGTGTGATGCCTGCAGCAGCCCAGACCACGTTCCTACTTGCCGCGCAGTTGCACCTGGCATCAGAGTCGGTCTCCTGTGAGGGTCCCTCTCCCCCTTGCGTCCTGCCCTCGCAGAGGAGAGGTTTCTGGGGCACGCAGTACGAAATTCCCGTCCTGCCCACTGCTTGGGCCTGAGGTCTGCTTCACCAGTGGCTGTGCCGTGTCCCACTTTAGGTGCTGTGTCCTCGATGCGACATCGGCCTTTTGGGATCGAAGAGGAAGCAGAGGAAGCTGAAGGAGCCCTTGCCGAGCGGAAGGAAGAGAAGCGGCCGGCCGGAGAGCCTGAGCGACTTGGAGCGGGTCCTGGCCGAGAGCAAGGAGCCGGCCGCCGCGGTGCGTGAGGGCTGCTCACCCGCTCTGGGCGGGCGGGTGGGTCTGACCCCGCCCTGGTTACAGGAGTGTCGGGAAGGCAGGCAGAAAATGATTTGCACAGTCCTCAGTTTTACGAAAAAAGACTTTCTGAAAATTGTCGGATGTAAAACTTTTTTTCAATGGAAGATGCAGCGGATTGAGGGCGGGCCTCCTAGCAGTGGTCCCGGCCAGTGCCTTCGGCCTGGTCCAGGGGTGCTGGCCGACTTAAGAGTGGCAGGCGCGTGGACCGGACCTCAGGTCTGGTCTGCATTCAGCAGTCAGCGTGGCTCCCGAGACGACGCCGTCTTCAAGATAAGGCAGTGTCCAGCCAATGTCCGGGAGCTTAGTGTCGGGACAGAGGAGGTAGCTTGTGGTTTGGATGCTTAAAATAATTTTTTAAATTGAGCTGTAACTGACGTGTAACCGTGCGTTAGCGTCGGGGGTGTGACACTGATTCGATGTCCGTGTTCGGTGTGAAGCGATCACCACGGTGAGTCTGGTTAACGCCCCCGCCCCACGTGGTTACAGACGTGTCGCCTTCTGGGGGCCGTTGAGATCCACCCACTTCCCCAGCAGCTTTCGGATACACAGGACTTTCGTGTCAGCCACAGCCCCGCCCCGTGCATCACACCCGGGTCTGGGGGCTTCACCGTGGGCATCTGCCTCCCCCACCCCACCCCCGCCCGCCTCTGGCAGCCACCAGTCCGTCCGTCCTCTGTGCCTCCGCGTTTGGGGTCCGCTCTTTCACGCTCCACACGCAAGGGAGCTCACACCGCCGCTTTCTCGGTCGGACGCTCTGCCCTCGGCGCGGTGCCCTCGGTCCATCCTGTGGCTGCACGTGGCAGGCAGGGTCTTGTCGCGGCTGAGCACTGTCCCGTCGTGGACGTGTGCCACGTTTTCGTTGTCCGTCTTCCGTCGGTGGACGCTTAGGTGGTTTCCACGTCTCGCTGTCGTAAGTAACGCCGCAGTGAACGTGGGGTGCGGATGTCTTTTTGAGTTAGGGTGTTTTGTTTCCTTCAGGTAAATGCCTAGAAGTGGAATTGGTGGATCGTGGGGTGGTTCTGTTTTCCATCTTTGGAGGAAGCTCCGTGTCGTTTTCATAGCGGCTGCACCGGTTCCCCATCCCCCCGGCAGTGCCCGAGGGTTCCCTTTCCTCTGCGTCCTTGCCACCTCTCGTCATTTCGTGTCTTTCTGAGAGCCGTTCTGAGAGGTGCGAGCTGGTACCTGTTAGGCCTGTGTTTCCGACGACGAGTGATGTTTGGTACCTTTCCGTGCACCTGTGAGTCGTCTGTGTGTGTCTCCTCTTTATACTGCTCCAGTCAACGACAGGGAGGCTTTATGGAGGCCCGAGGGCCCAGGGCTTGGGCAGGAGGCTCCCCTGCGTGCCAAGGACGCGGTGGAGGAGCTTCGTCTGACCTTCTCGTGGTGCAGGTTGTTGTTGTGGCCACACATCCTTTGCAGTCGTTCTTCTGCCCGCCAAGGCTCGAGACGCGGCCGGTCCGGTAGGGCACCTCTCTTGTTCTGGGTGTTAGCTGTGACATCCTCTGTGGTGGTCCTGGGCTCGCCTCACGTGTGGCGGTCTTGACTGAGGTCTGGCTGCCTCTCTGTGTCCGCCAGCATCCCCCGGTCCAGGGCGCTGCCTTTTCGCCCGTCAGTTCCCTCCACTGTGCAGAAGCTCATTGGTCAGATGAAGCCACCTGGGTGCTTGAAAGAGCACAGGGCACCGCGCCCGCCGGAGTCCCACACCAGCCTGGCCGCCCGGCCTCTTCCTGTCTGGCTGCCTGGCCTCTGCGGGGAGTGGCGTGGGCCTGCCGGGGTGTGCTGTGTGCTGACACGGCCTTTTTGGGGGCACGTTTGTGTGGTCGGACAGGTTCTAGTTCGCGTCTGCTGCCTGAGTATCAAACTGGCGTCTTTAAAGTGCTGCTTCCGCGGTTTCTGCCTCGTTTCTGTGGCGACTCTGCATTTTGAACTTGGTGTCTGGACTGGGGCCCCTCACTGAAAGACGCGCACGTTCCTGTCGCCTCCACAGGGGACTCTGCACGAGCGATCGAGGCAGTGGGCAGGCCCCGTGTCACCTGTCACTAGCCCACGCGTCTGCCTGTATGTGTTCTGTTTACAGGAACAGGCGGACAAGTTTCGATACACCAGAGGTTTTTGTCACCTGATTTGCTTCTCAGTCTTTCTGTTTCTTCCCTGATCATTCGTACATTTTCTTCTCCATCCGGAAAGACAGAATGGAGGGTTCAGGGGGCCTCAACTTGCAGGGTCACGATGGACCTGGCGAGCAGATGTGATGACTGGAAATGACTCAACCGTGACACAGTCGCGTTGTACCTGTTTATTTTTTAGCAGTGAGGCATATACGTATTGCACTGTGTGTCCATCTCCCATAGTTAGCTTTCTTTGTCACCGCACATTGGACCCCGTCCTGTCCCCCATCCTCCCACCAGGCATTCACATTTTAAGGGCCGGGGAGCAGAGCTTGGGGGAGGAGCCGCTCCTGCGGCCCGTGGGTTTGTTCCTAGGGGTCTGTGCTTCCCCGTCACTCGATCCTTTGTCCGTGGCATGCGGGAGGAGGACTGGCGATCCTGCCCGTGGTCGAGGCCACTGCTGCCACGTTCGAGGGGGTAGTGGCTGCCTGCTGGAGCTCGTGCTCTGAATTTGTCACCTTTAGACGCCGCTTCCACTCCAAGATGTGTGAAGTCTCCATGTGCCCGGACTTCTCATCCGTGCCGGGGTGCCCTGTGTCCAGGCCCCACTCGCAGACAGCTCATAAATGCTGCTCAAGAGTGTTGGGGTCACTGCTGCTTCCCCTGTGACATTGATTTGCTGCGCGTGTCCTCAAGCTGACCGTGCAGGACACCTGAGCTCAGCTCGGGCCTGGGGCTCGGCACTCGTCCTGAGAGAGGGGAGGGAGGGCCACGCGCCTGGGTCTCTGCCCCGGTGACCGCACGTCGGTGCCGCGCCTGTGTGCAGGGTCTGCTGAAGTGGTTTCTGTTCGTTTTCCACAAAGGATCCGGTGTCATTATCTGCAGTTGCTGTGTGTAGCACACGTATGTGGTCTTAGCGTCAGAGACAGTAAGAGATGTGGCCTCCTGTGTGGTGGTGTCTGGGGGACTTTTCCGTCTGAAGTACCTTTTTAGAAGAACACAAAAGCTAATGTTAGTCTGAAAACAGATGGAGGAACTTGGAAGTCAGCGAATGTGGAAAACAGAGCGTGAGGGGCCTGGATGAGCTTCCCGGGCGGTGAGCAAACCGGAGGCTGGAGTCGAAGCGGAGCACGAACAAGTGCTCAGGCTCGGAGTTCGCTGTGTGCCAGGCAGGCTGCGTCCAGTCACGCATCTGTCCAGGCACCGGAGCGGTGGCCCAGAGCCACGTCACACCCGTGGGACCCCAGCCACGGTGGGACGTGTCGCCCAGGGTCACGCGCACGCTCGGTGGGCAGAGCCAGGGTCTGGGTGCAGGGTGCCTTCTCCGGAGCCCGGGAGCAGGCGAGTCCCTGTGACGCTGTCCTCACCCTTCACTCCTTTGCAGATGGCGGCCCTCGGGGAAGCACGCCTTCGGGAGATGGAAGCCCTGCGGGCCCTGAGGCTGGCCAATGAGGGCAAGCTGCTGGCACCCAGCCCGGACATGGAGACGCGGGTCTGCCTGTGTCACAAGGCCCCCGCCGCCCCGATGGTGCAGTGCGAGCTCTGCAGGGACGCTTTCCACACGGGCTGCGTGGCGGCCCCCAGCGCTCCGCACGGCCCGCGGGTCTGGCTCTGTCCCCACTGTCGGCGGTCGGAGAAGCCCCCGCTGGAGAGGGTGCTGCCGCTGCTGGCCTCCCTGCAGCGCATCCGCGTGCGCCTGCCCGAGGGCGACGCGCTGCGGTACGTGATCGAGCGGACCGTGAGCTGGCAGCACAGAGCCCAGCAGCTGCTGGCGTCGGGGGGCCTCCGGCCTGCGCACGACCGCGGGGGCCCGGGCCGGCCACAGAGCCGGGGGCAGGCCTCCGCGGGACAGGCGTCGGACAGCAAGGTGAGCCTGAGCCTTCGCTGCTGGTTGCGGGATCCGCTTCGCTCTGTCCCCTCTCCTGGCGGAGCCTGTTGCTGTGCTGCTGGTCCTGCTGCCCCCCTGCGCCACCAGCGCCCACGTGGCCTGCCGTGTGGTCTCGCCTCTGCGCGGTGGCCGGGGCTGGCTCGTCTCTCGGCCGCTCGTGCCGTTTTCCACGGGCGCGTGTGCACCCAGACACGTTCACCCCGGTGCGCGGGTTCTAACGTTTGCTCGTGTCTGTCTCTCGCCTCCCTCTTACGTCACTCGCTCACGTGAGTCACCGAGCAGGAAAGCGAGGTGCCGTTGGCCTGTCACTGCCCTGTGAGGACTGACAGGTTTGAAGTGTCTGCGTCCTCCATGGCCACGGAGGGAAGAAAGGCAGGGGGCCCGTCCGGGGTGGACAGTCCTGTCCCCTGGGGGAGATGACCGCAGGAGGAGAACATGGCGACGGGAGAAAGTGCAGTCGGGAGGGCAGCGTCCCCCCGGTCCCTCCCCCCGAGGTCCCCTGGCGCCTCAGGACTTCACAGCGACTCCTGCAGCGGGCCAGTCCCAGGTCCCTCGTGCTCCCCAGGGCACAGACACCTGGGTCTGGTGGGCCCTACGGCCCGCAGGTCAGAGGACAAGAACTTGGTCTGTCGTGTTTCTGTCCTCGTTTCGAAGTTTCTTCCCAGGCTCCTGAAACACAATGCCTGGCACTTAGCAGGCGGTCCGTTAAGTCCTGCTGCGTAGGTGAGGTGTGGCCATCTGGGCGCCTGCAGTGGAGACGTTCCTTCACGTAGGACGTGCTGGGCTTTGTCCCTTCCTTGCAGCGAAGGGGCACTGCTGTCATCGTCTGCTGCGTGGGGGGCCGAGGAGTGTTTCTCCTGCTCCTTGAGTGAGCATAAACGTGGGACGGTGGACATGAGTGATGCCTGGCAGCTCCTCAGCCGACTCTTCAGGGTGCTGTCTGCGTCCCTGTGTTCACCTCTGTGAGGAGAATCACAGACGGAATGAAAGGCCGTGTGATCTGTTCTCTGGCAGAGAAAATGGCTCATTTGCCAGTGGTGCTGTCTCCTCTGTGCCGGAGGAGTGGGGCTCAGACCAGAGTCGATGCGGCCAGGTCTCCCAGCTGGAGAAGTCAAGTCTCTTTCTGCTTGTGCTTGCTAACTGCAGCCACTTCCTTTGGGCTGGCGGGAGTTTTGTTTTTTGGGGTTTTTTTTAGGTGAGGCATCCGTTGGTTGACCTCACAGATTATAAGGACCTTGTCAGCTTACAGTCCCTTATTTATTTTACTTTTTACGTCTACAGCACCTGGTTTCCCCAGGCGGTCTCCCATCCCAGTACTAACCAGGCCCGACCCTGCGTAGCTTCTGAGATCAGACGGGCTCGGGCTTCCTCAGGGTGGCCCGGCCGCGGACGACGGTGGGCGAGTTTTGATGCGAGACAAGCCCTCACTGTGAGCTGTTCTCTCTGTCAGGCGCCTCTGCCTCCTGGCACAGCATCTCCTCCCTTGCCCGATGGCCGGGACAGCAGGACCTCGTTGGCACTCTCCCCCTTCGCTGCCGGGCGGAGCTGCGTCCCCCTCCACGGTTCGTGCTTCATCCTGCTTCTCTCTCGAGGGCCGGGCGGCAACCTGCAGCAGATTTTTGTTACGGGGGATCGGTACCATTAGATTAGAAAGGGCTTTCTTGAATGCAGGGAACAGGTTGCCATGTGTTCGCAAGGCAGAGAAGGGCCACGTTTGCAGGTTCGTGGGCGGGAGGTCTGTGTAGCCGTGGCGCTCGGGGTTGAAGGTCAGTCCCCTGCCAGCTGAGTGGCAGAGGCCGAGCTGCAGGCTCCCCCGTTACACCGTTACTTAGACTTGTGGGGCTTCCTCGGGATACACCCCCTTGGCACCTGTGTTCTCTCTGGTCCTTGCCCGTAAACGACCGCCCCAGGGGTTCCGCCTGAAGCTGCGCCTGGAGTCCCGAGGCCCTATTTGTGCCTTGTCACCATCCCAGCGGCCCACACCCTGGGCTGCGGGGCGGAGGTTGCACTCCCCCAGCGTGCAGTGTGGGGCCAGCCCTTCCCTGGTCAGCAGAGGACCGGACGGTCCGGCTTGGGCTCTTGCACTGCGACTTCAGGTGCACGAGGTGAACCAGGCTTCAACCGAGCGTCCCTTGGAGCGAGGCTGCTGGCGGCGCCGGCATGCGTGTCAGGCCGGCAGCTCCGTGACCCGTCTGGTCTTTGGTAGGTGTCAGCGCCGAAGTGAACGAGCTGCTGATGGAAGCACACCTGCTCCAGGTGTCCCTCCCCGAGGTCCACGAGCTCTACCGGACTCTGCTGGCCAGGCCCAGCCCCCCTCCGCGGACGGAGCAGAACTCGCCGGCCAGGCCCGGCAGCGAGAAGGCAAGTCGGGGATGCGGCGCCGGTGGGGTGGGGACTGTGAGCCTCGCTGCCCTGGTCCGCATTCTCAGGCTGCCATCGGGCAGGCAGGTGCTGGACACCTCTGGGCGCACGGCCTGGCTTTCGGTCCTCTTTCCCCAGTTGCTGCGGCTAAGGTGCTTCTGACTGTCCCTGTGTGATGATGGTTAGAAGCAGGATCTTTTTTTTCTGTTAAGAGAAACACTGTAGGGATGAAAATGCAGTTAGACCTGGGGAGGCCTTTTGGGATGACACTTTCAAAAAACAAATTAATTCTCGGAGTTGCCGTGTAACAAGTGCCGTGACTCCTAACCTTAACAAGATGGCTGCCGGGGGGTCTGGGTGGAGCCGACTTGAAGGGGACACTCTAGAGCGCCCTGTTTCTCGGCATTGGGAAAACTCTGCTGCCTCTACCCGTGCATGACCTGGCCGCCTGCAGCCGTGAGGACGGGAGACTCTCAGCAGAGCCCGAGGGCAGGGTCACTGTTCCTACGATGCCGAACAGCGTGGCACCCCGTTGTCTCTGTGGCCGACTGTGGCCAGCTGATGTACCCCGCCTGTCAGGGGCGGGCGTGTGTCCGTGAGGAAGGGAGCTGTGAACTCGATCTTCAGAAGTTTGCAGGTCAAAGGCCAAACGTAAACACCTGGGCTGAAACCAGGCGGTGGCCAGTCTGCCCCTCAGAGACTGGGGAAGAAGCGGCAGGCGCCTCCTGGTGCTGCTCAGCTGCCCGGGGGTGGGGCCCAGCGCTCACATGTCCCTTTGACAGCCTGGCAGGGGGCGTGGTTGTGCCAGGGGACGTGAGCCGCGGTGAGGGTGGCGTTGAGCAGTGTTTTTCCAGGTCGGTGGGGCTCGGCTGGCTCCCCACACGGCCGGGCTAGCGCTCAGCCTCGCTGGGGTCAGCCCCGGGCAGACCGGAGGCTGGCCCTGAGTCTGCCCGCCGTCCCCCCAGCAGGACTGCTGCCGCGGGAAGCGGGACGGGGTCAGCAGCCTGGAGAGGAAGCTGAAGCGACGCCTGGAGAGGGACGGCCACGCCAGCGAGCGATGGGATCGCGTGAGGAAAACGCGGGCCCCCAGGAGGAAGAAAGTGAGACGGAGCCGCCCCGAGGCCACGGACGCTGTCCTGTCGGAGAGCACGCGTGGCTGTGAGCCGGCCCGCACCGGCGGCACGCACCCCCCGCCCTCGGACACGTCCTGCTCCGAGCAGGAGGACTCTGAGGCGGAGGAGGCCATCTGCCCGGCCGTGAGCTGCCTGCAGCCAGAAGGCGACGAGGTCAGTGAGATTTGGGCCGTGGAGGACGCACGTCCCCTAACTCAGGAGCCCCGTGAGCTAGGCCTCGCCTCTGCGCGCTCTGCTTCCCGCTCTGAGCTGATCTGAGCTGATCTGAAGGCCGCTCGCACCCCCCCCCGGCCCCCCACTTCTCCCGCCTCGCGCCTGGGTCTTCTCCCCTGTCTTGAAGAAACTCTTACTCTTCCCTTTTCTCCTTTTCCTGCTCCTCCAGCGTCCACGGCCCGGCGCTAAGAAGGTGGGAGGGATGCCGCTGTAGTGCCCGCTGCTTACCGCAGGGCGGCGCTGTCTCCACCCCAAAGCAGTCGCGCCTTGAAGGACGGCTTTGACGCGTTGCTTTGACTGGCGGGCCAGCTCCACGCATTTGGCTTGGCTGCTGTGCCAGAGATCCCAGTGCTGGGACAGTGGCCGTCAGTGGCAGGCGGCCTGAGTGTCTGGCGGCCGGCCTGCCCAGTTTCGAATCCCGCTTTCCTCTGAAAACCCCGTCTCCCTGCTCTTTGTAACCAGGTGGACTGGGTCCAGTGTGATGGCAGCTGCAACCAGTGGTTTCATCAGGTCTGTGTTGGTGTTTCTCCAGAGATGGCGGAGAAGGAGGACTACGTCTGTGTGCGCTGCACTGTGAGGGACGCACCGAGCCGGAAGTGACCCCCAGACCGACCCCTCACTGTCCTTCCGGACCCCAGCCGAGCTTGTCTCAGTGTCTCAGCAGAGCTGCAGGACTGGGCCAGACCAGCCTGTAAACGGTGCTATTTCTATTCCCGATGGATCGTTTTTCCAGAACTCTTTGAAAAAAAGAAAAAACAACTAAAAAAATTTTTGACACCTTTTGTATTTTTTTCCTTACGAGCTGTTTGTGGTGGTCAAGGTTTGGAATGTGACTCGCGGGGCCCCGCGGTCTGCACGACCCCAGAGCCCGCGGCTTCTCGCGTCCAGCATTAACTCCGGCCTCTGTCTGGGATTTGCCGGCTCACGAGTCCAACTCAGTTTCAGTGCCCAGAGGGCACCAGAAATTCCAGTAAATCCTCATTTGAGGAATTTCTCTCTTGTTTACTCTGTTACCATATTGGGGAACTTAAGTTTTTCACGTTTGGGGGTTTTGTTTTTCTTTACCCACTTTTCTTTTTCCTCGTAGACTAGGTTTATTTATCTAAGCAATAACTTCTATGTTGGTTTCAGTGGCTGGAATTAAAACAGAACAAACTTCCAAACAGTGTGTTGGTGCTTCAGCATCGGGCGGTGTGCAGAACACAGGCGTCTGGTCTCACGCGTCGCCGGCGAGCTGGTGGCGCAGGGGAGGCCTGGTCGGAGTGCTCGCCGCGGCTGTGGCCGGCCTTCTCCCCGGCCCGTCTGCCCTTCCTGTGTTTTTGGTAGCCTGTATCAAGTGTTGTGGTTCACACTGTGAATAAATCCTTGGTCCTAATAGAAAACAAAATGCTGGTTATTTAGAGCCACCAGACTGTAGCCCCCGGGGCTGCGGCGGCCGTGGCCAGTAGCCTGCAGACGCTAGGGCCCGGTTCACCCCGCCCCCGAGTCCTCACGGACTAGAACCCGCCTTGAAAGCCATGCTCCCTCACAGTGCGGGCACACCAGTCCCGGCCTCGCCTCCATCCTCCTGGGAAACGATGGCTTCGTTGCATCCGAGTTGACGGGGAGACGGTTCAGGGTTAAGCGGCAGAAGGGAATCTAAAGGAAGTGTGGGCTGAGGGACCGACAGCTGGGGACACCCGCTCTGCCTTCCCGACCCGGTCCCGCCGTCGCACCTGTGCCGCGGGCAGCCCGTGGCCCCCACCTCTGTCCAGAGGGCTGTGTTTGGCAGTGGAGGGGACACGCTCGCTTCTCCCGTCGCTAATATGCGTCCCTTAATAAAACAAAAACCAAAACAGCGCCTGTGACGTAGCAGAGGCTTAGACGTACCGACCCTTCGCGCGCAGCTCACGCAGTTAAACCCCACGCAGACCCCGCGTCCGCGCCTTGCGCGCGGCTGTGGCGGTCCTCGTGTGGTGGGCTCCAGGGCCAGCGGAGAGAGGTCTCCGCCTCCGCCATGCTACCGGGATAGTGGTTTGGCCTTTTTAAATGTGCAAGTTCTTAGCGGCCCTGAGGTCGGGGCAGGATGCCAGCTGTCCTGTCTCGTCAACACAGTAGCTGAAGAGGGGAAGGGTCCCCGGCTGGCACGTGCCGCCCCCCCCCATGGGCTTCCTCCTCCCCCTGCCGCTTGGCACGGTCCCCAACCGCAGCATCCGCAGTGAGGCGCTCTTCTCCGAGCTAGCGGAAGTGTGCGTTTCAGCCGGCTGCCCCCACGTGAGAACCCCTGGTCTGTGCACGTACGATGGTCTTGAAGCCAGAGCACCGATCGACCCCCTGTTATCCCGCTGGTAAATGGCAGCTTGGGCAGTGTCTTCCAGTCCCCTGCCATACTCCTCCCTACCTGTACATGACACTACAGGCGAATGTGGGCACCTCGACCTTCCAGGCGATGCCTTCTGTTGTGACGATATCTGAGAACTAACTATAGCCAGCCTGAGTCCTGGGGAAGGAAGAGGAAACGCCGCCTGACACTTCTCCACCTTGGTCGTCCTGCGGCTCTGTGAGGAGGGGCAGAGGAAGGGCCGTGTCACAGTGGGGCCCGAGCGGGGAGGGTCGGGGTGAACCCGTACCAATGGGCGAGTGAGGGGGTGGGGCAGGTTCTCACGTAGGACACGGGGCTGGCCGTGTGTGGCCTCCAGCCTGGACAGAGCGTGCCATCGGACTGGCCATGCAGCAGCCAGGCTGCCCTGCAACTTCTTCGCAGCATGCCGGGAGGCGAGATTCTTCTGTCCCAGGTTAGTCTAAAGCCATAGGTGCCACCTGTAGCACGGGTGGCTGGTAGAGTCCAGATTTCCCCACTGCGTTCTGCCACGCAGAGCTCTGGGAACGAGCTGCAAAGTTCCTGAGATTTTGGGTTTCACGTGGCAAAAGTATGAGCTGCACTCGCCATTATGCACGACGTTGGGGTGCTCGTGCAGGATGAGCCCGGCCCCGACCGGCGGGCTGAGACCAGGCGTCTCCCTCCCTGTCCTGCTCCAAAGGCCCCTCCGTAACGGGGTTCCGCCTCGCCGCTTACACTCGATGGGCACTTGGCATTCAGCTGGAGTCAGGCCGGGATTGTATTTGGTGCCCAGGGTGTTTCTGGGCTCCTGCCAGGTTCCCTGCGTGTAACAGACCAGAGTGGGTCACAGATGCCGTGTCCTGCACCGAGGTGGGATGGAATGGCGAGTATTTCGAGTTGTTGCCTGTCGCCATCAGTGACCGACTGCTGGTCTGCTAGGCCTCGGCACGATGACGCAGAAAACACGGTCCCCTTCCATCGAAACTGCCGCTTGGGACGAAGAGCCGAGGGAAGTGGCGAAGATCCCGACGCCGTCACTTGGCGCCACACGGCAGTCGCGTCCCCGTCAGCCCTGGGGGAGCCCCGGCCTGCTGGCCTCACAGCTCTGCCGTCTCCGGCCGTGCACGAGGCTCCGTAGGCCTGAGCGCCTCAGGCACGTGCCAGGAGCTACCCGGACCATGCCCTGTGCAAAGGAACACGTGTCACTGTGTTCAGAGCGCGAAGAAACACCTTGGACAGTGTCTGCTTCACGCCCACGTTTCAGCACCGCTCACGAAGGAACGCGTCTTTGCGTGCTTTCCGGTGTCAGCGGAATGTTTAGAGTCCGCCAACAGCGGACTGGCCATCTGGCTCCCAGTGTCGCTTCTGGGTGAAGGGCCAGGGGAGGTCGAGTTGAGGGGTGTCTGCCGTTGGCAGCAGAGGACGGGACATGCGGGGTCATCCGATCTTCCCCAGGGAGCGGGGGCCACAGGCCGGTTCTTCCTCCGTTCGCTCGGTGAGAAAGTGGAGAAGACACTGCCTTTCTGAGGAAGCAGAGGGACGCGCTCCGGAGTAAACGCCGGAGTCCGGGTGCTGGCGGACCGACCCGACCTGTCTGGCCGTCTGGTGCTGTCCCACTGTCTGGTGCTGTCCCACTGGCGGGTCCTGGTGGGAACCCAGAAGGCCCAATTTCCATCTGACTGGGACAGGCAGGCTGACAGTTATCAATCGAAAGTCCATTGAATGAGGAAAGAGGAACCTTTAAGCTGGCCCGGATCTGCATAGTCACTTAGCTGGCGGGGGAGGGAGCGCTGAGGGGCTGCAGGAGGCGGGGCTTCCACAGTGAGGTGCGTCCGGTGCTCCCGGCTTGCGAGCGCTCCCGGCTCTGGGTTCCTTCGAAGGATCAAGAATTTAGACCTTGCAAAGGAATTTAACTCCTAGGAGTCTCAGGAGTCTATTTACTAGTTTTCTTCACTCTTTTGTAAGAATTTCACCTTTACCTCGTTGAACAGCGGGTGTTTTGAGCACCTCAGTCTGGTCTCAGAGTCTTCATACGCATCGATTTATGTAACAAAACAGACGGACTCCCATGGGAACACATGGCACTCAGCAGGTGTGGGTGGGAGGGAGGCGGCCCAGGTGCTCTGCGGGCCGGGACCGCGGCCGCAGTTCCCAGGACGCGGCTTAGGAGGGCATCCGCTGCGTGCGGTCCCGGCCCAGGTCCAGTCCTGGCAGGCTCCCTGCACCCCTGGGATGCGGCTGCTGTGGGGCTGCTCGAAGCCGCCAGACGGACCTGTGCTGACCCGCCAGCCAGTGACAGCGGACTTCGTCACCTTCTCAACCCTAACCCTGCGTCACTGGAGAGATGCCAGTCAGAGGACGGGTCTGGGCTTGCACCTCATACTTTGTACCTCGGAGGCTGCCTGAGCTGGTGCTGCTGTGTCCGCTGGTTCTGTGGTGGCCCCGGTGCTGGCCACCTCTGTGCCTGCCCACACCCTCTGCCCAGACAGCAAACAGAAGGGGCGGAGGTGGTCGGGGCCACTAGGTCATTTGCTTTTTCTGTGGCCCAGGTTGTGAGGCGCTCTGTTTTCTGGAGACGTATTGAAATCTCGCAGCCTCCACCTCCAGGCTGGAGACGGCCACTGTCATGTGGGCAAAATGCCGCGGCAAGGGCCCTTTTCCCTGAGGGCGCCACGGCGCGTGGCCGACAGTGGACTGGCGCAGGGCTGGCCTCACCAGGCGGCACTGCACCTCGGCGGCCCGGAAGGCTCTCTCAGGTCGCGGAGTCCCCAGCCTGCCGTCGCCTCTGCTTCTGTCCCACGCACGCTCCCCACAACCCTTCCAAGGCCCACGAGAGCCCAAGCAGGGCGGAAGCCTGTCCAGAGGGGCTGGGAAGAGGCCTGGGGGCCAGTGGGGCCTGTGGGAGGCAGGGTGGCGCTCCGCTCAGCAGCCCGCCCTCCACGGAAGTTCTGGCCGCCAGAGGGCGCACTGGGCCCCCAAGTGCCATGTGGCTTCCTGCCAGGACACAGATTAAGAGTGTAGGCAGCTTCAGCGGGTTTAGGAACTACGGCACACCACCTTCCCACCTTGGGCTTCGGATGGGCCAGCTATGGATCCGACGGGGCGCGGGACGTGTGGAGCTTAGTGACAAGGCCCTCGGTGCAGGGGTTAGTTTGAGGAGGGCCACAGGGAAAGGCCAGCCGCAGTCAGGACAGAGCTGTGCTGCTCGCAAGCCTGAGTCGCGGACCCCAGAGCTGCCACCCTGGAGAAGGGGGTCAGGACAGCCTGCGCGAGGGCCTTCTGAGGTCATGAGGTGGGTCCTCGGGGGAGCGGGCGTGGGGACTGGTCATTCTCTGGCCCGGACTGGGCAGGAGGAAGCCGGAAGCGGGGTACGGATAGAGCTTGGGTGAGGCCACACGCCGTGCTGTGAATGTGCACGGGGTACGGATAGAGCGTGGGTGAGGCCACACGCCGTGCTGTGAATGTGCACGGGCCGAGCGTTCCCCACTGTGCTGTGACCTCCGTCACACAGCACTAAGCGCCACACGCGTACGGACTCAGGGCTTCACATACTATTTAATCCCGACACGAGGTGCCATTCCCTGGGGGTGGGGGTGGCTGGCTGGATTCCATGCAGAACTGTGCCCGCGTTAGCTTTGGAATCGAGGTAGGGCGCGTGTCAGCGCTCTGCTCCATGTCCGCCAGGTCCTAAGAGCTCGGAGGGACATTCAGGGCTCCCAAAGGGACAGCTGTGCCCAAGGCTGTGCTTTCTTTGCCCAGGAAGATACTGGCCCATTTTGCAGTCTGAACTGATGGCAACCACATGGCCTTTCTCGCTTCTAATATTAGTCCCCTAACACACTGAGGCGGTGGCTGGTGGCTGGAGGACGGGAGCGGGTGGTCCAGGTCCCCCCCCCGACCCGCCACCAGGCCAGCAGGACCATCTAAAAAGTAACAGGAGAGGCGGCAGAGGACCAAGAGGGGGCCTCGCTCCCTGGTTCCCAGAGGTGGGGGCGCCTGGAGGGGAGGCGGTGTTGGGCTCCCTTCCACACCCGGGTCACTCGCCACTTCAGGCTCCCGCAGCCGTGGGTCCAAACCCTCACAGCCTTGGGCCTTCCTCTGGCTTACTGAGACGGCGTGGGTCATGGGCGCAGGCTTCGGCTCTCTGGGGGAGGCGGTGCAGACTCCCAAGCGGAGGTGACCCCGATTACGCACCCAGCATCTCGAGGGCTGCCTCTGTCCTCAGCCCTGCATGGCATCTTTCAGGATCGATGTGCAGGACGTGGGCACTGTACCCAGACACGCTCGCCAGGGCGCATGGGGCCGCGTCGGGGGGCAGTGGCTGGCTCGGGTTCCATCCTTCTGGACCCCCCCTCGCCAGGCCATTGGCTAAGCGGGAGGAGGCCGGCCGCCACCCCACGGTTTCTGGGTTCCCTGGGAAAGTCAGCCAGCCTTTCCGACAATCGAGGGGACCATCATTGCTGGCTGCCCAGAGCTGGGGCCACTTTCCTGCCATACGCACCCTCACAGGGCGCTTACCAAACGAACTTCAGGCCCCCATGTGTCTTCCTGGGGCCTGAGGGAAGCAGCAGAGGCTCAGCCCGGCAGGCAGGCTGCAGAGGCCACCAATGCCACTCCCGATGACTTCCTGGGGCCTGAGGGAAGCAGCAGAGGCTCAGCCCCACCAATGCCACTCCCGATGACCGTGGTCCCCCCAGGACCCCAGGACGTGAGGTCGCTGAGCTCCTCTCATGCGTAAACCTCTCCGTGGTTTCTGTCACCCGAAGGGAACCCAAGTGGCCGGGGCCAGAGAACCCACTGCTGAGGTGTTGCCTCTGCCCCGAGCACCCAGGGGCCTGTCATGCTGTTTTCACTCCCCCGAGCACAGTGGCGGCCCGGGCCTGCTTGGCATTAGGAATCTCGTGAACCTTCACAGCACCTGCAGGTAGGTAGGTGTCGGCTTTTCAGTTAGACTCTGAGGCTCCAGAAAGGTTAGGAAATGGAGCCGTGGTCTCTGCCCCGTGCGCCTTGCTCGCAGTCCCTGCCGGCGACTGGTCATCTCTGTGCCTCTGCCACCAGGACAAGGCTCTGAGCTCCCTGAGGCGTGTGGGTGCTCAGTGCCACCTTGCAGCCCACAGGGTGCCTGACACGCAGTGCCCCAGGAGGCCGACGGGGCAGAGGACCGCATGTGGATGGGTCTGCGGTGACGAGCCTTTGTTCCAGACCAGGGCGGCGGAGGTCCCCGGGACGTCCACACGAGGGCTCTTGGGTCTAGAGCTGCCCCACCAGGCGTCCTCTGCTCTGGCTCTGGGGCTGCCCCGCCCCTCCCCCCCCCAGCTGGGCACTACTTGAGGGCAGTCCTGCAACACCGCTCAAGACAGGGTCATTATGCGGAAAGTGTCGCCACTGACTTGCTCTCCTCCCCTAGATGACTTCGATGACTTCAAAGCCCACAGCTGCCTCCTGGGAAGAAAAGGCAGCCCCCCCACCCCCCACCCCCACCCCGCTACGTGGTTTGTGCTCCTGACTCACTCGCTTTTCAAGCTCCGGAAACGAGCGCTGCCCAGCACTCGGCATCAGCTGCTCACTCTCCGACCCACGAAGAGGGCGTGAGTGATGGGAAGTGGCTGGGGAAGCGGGGAGCTTCGACACTGGGCAGAATGGTGCAGAAGGACCCCCACCCGCAGGACCTACCTGGGTGCGAGACTGGGACTGGCACCTCCCTGAGCCGCAGACGGGCTCTGGGCTGGTTAAAGCACTGTCACCCCAAGCTGCTTCGGAGAAGCTAGAGGAGCGAAGTCCCCACGGTGGTCGCTGGCCCTGGGGTCCGATAAGCTTCTGCGGCTACTGTTTCATAGTGACGTAGCAATTTCTTCTACGTGCCAGATGTGGTTCTGGAACTTCTGAACACCTCCCTCTGGAGCGTAGGCGGCCGATGAGCTCCCCTTCACCCCCCATTCTGCGGTCTCTACGAGCTGTTTTGAAAATGGTCTTTACGGTTGGAGTTGGCCTTCACTGGCTGTCTGGGGAGCAGATTTTTGTTTTTGTTTGTGTTTTTAAATTGAAACCTAAGATACTCTGTGGATTGAATGATATTCAACTTGATACGTGGTTCATCTTTGCCCCACCGTATGCGTTAATGTTTTCCGTGTTAAAGCATTTCTATGCGATACGTAAAAGTTCAAAGGACTTTAGTATGAAATACACTGGGCAAAGTCCAGATGCATGTGAGCTTGGCGAGTCCACACCGTCGGATCAGAACGAGGGGGCGCAGACCCCACGACGGAATCGGTGGGGCAGGTGCTTAGGTGGGGAGCTGAATTCCGGTCGCTCAGTTGTGGGAGCAACATGAACCTCTCCAGAAGAGCAAAAGCGGGCCCTGGGGGGCAGTGGGGTGGGGGGGTAGGGAGCAGGACCTGTCCAGGGCCCCCAGGTGGACCCTCTGCGTGGCTCTCAGGATGAACAGGGCTGGGCCTTGCTGGCTCCCAGGGGAAACAGTAAACCAGCACGGCCAGGCTCGGCGGCACGGAGTCTACGGGCCGGCAGGGAATGGCCCAAAGTGGGATCGTTTGAGCAGGTCACGCAGAAGCCGCAGGGACTTCCGTCCCCAGCGAGAGCCACTGTGGGGTTGGATGCTGCAGTCCCTGCTCTGTCCTCCCCTAGCTAGGGGACCCTCCCCCACAATGCAACCAGCAGGGAGCAGAAAGGGGCAGAACAGGAAGGGTGACAGAGCCTTCCTCCTTGGAGAACTCTCGCAGGCAGGCAGCCCCGCCTCGCCTTCATGCCTCAAAAGGGCACTGTCCGGAAGCCTTAGATGAGCATGCAGTGCAGCGATGGGCCGGGCCGCCAAGCAGGCGAACACTGGGTGCGGGTGCCTTTGGCCTCTCGCCGTCCACTCCTGCAGCGGGGAAATGGGCCCAGGGGAGCCGAGCCCTCTGCCCTGGTCCTCACAAGGCGCGCTGAGGCGGTAGCCAGGGACACCACGGTCTTCATCAAACCAAATCCCTTAGGTCCCCAGGTACTTAGAAACTGACCTCAGGTCGACACAGGCTCCTATTCGAGTGGGGGCAGCGAGTGGCTTCGCTGGGCTCTGTTCCAGGAGGCTGCAGCACCCCCTCTGACAGGCGTTTGGGACTCATTGTCACCACAGGGAGTCGAGCCCACCCCTTTGGTCAAGCAACAGTCCTGGGGGACACCCAGCTGAGGCGGGGTCCAGCTGCACCCCTTATAGATTCAGACTGGACTCCCCACTTCCTCCTCCGCTGCCCTCGTGAGGCCACCATATGGTGAGCAGGGCTGACCTCTGTGCCCCCGCTTTGGGCTGCGCCTCAGTCTCATTTGGGGCTCCCCTGACCAGATGGCACCTCCACGTTCTACCTAGTATTGCACACACGCCTCCCCTGTGCTTCTCCGCAGGAGGGAGCCCACCCCCGCACCACGCCGGGGAGGAGGCCCCCAGAGAGTCCAAGCAGGTCCAGTTGTTGGGGGGCCATGCACCCCTCCCCCCAGCCCCGTCCTCAGGGCCACCTGCTCTGCGTGTGGCTCCAGGGCTGTTCCTCCCCGCGCACTGCCTGCAACACCCACCGCAGTGGGGCGTCTTCAGCAGTGAGAAACTAGCGAGTGTGGAAAACCCAGTTCATCAGCGATGGACAGTTTCATCTGCGGCTCCATCCAGACTCCCCTCGGCCACCTCTCTGTCCTTCCCCCCATTCGCTTTTCCCAAGGGCCCCTTAATTCCTCGCCAGCCCTTCAGGCTCAGAATCCCCTAGTCCAGGTGACAGCTGGAGGCAGAGGGGGCCGATCGAGGGGGAGGCGGAGGGAAGGATCTCGGAGACCCCGCATGGCTGCAGCGGCTCCTCAGCCACGAAATCGGCCCTGATGAGACCGAGAGGCCCCGTGGGGCTCTTCCTGACCTTCGGCAGGGTGGGCGCAAAGGGGTGTCTGCCCTCATCACCCCCTCCCAAGCCCGCCTTCCCGTCCCTCCCT
>NW_006433385.1:208430-211664 GCF_000325575.1 Pteropus alecto | reverse complement strand
CGGGGACTCGGGGCGGGGACAGGGCCAGCGCCGCGTCCTCGCCACCCCTCACTTCGGCCTCGCGTGGCCGCGTCTCTCCTACTGCTCCAGCCACTCCGGTGAGTCCGCACCCCGCCGGGGCACCCCTGACCCCCAAAGTTTCTCCCCCCGGGGCGGGCTTCCTGCCGGAGCGAGGGGCGCAGGGCGAGGTCCGGCTCCGGGCTGGGGGGCGGGAAGTTGTGGCCGAGGGGAGTTTGGCGCATCCAGACCCCGGGCTCCTCGCGGGGACCCAGCGCCTCTGCGGGGCCCCGAAACGCCCCCCACTGCTCGCCCACCCTGCGCAGCGGCCGTTCCGGGGTCTTCGCCACTCCTGGGAGGGCAGGGAGAGCCGTGCGCCCCAGGAGGCAGAGACCCTGGGACACGGGACAGGCTGGAAAGGCTCTGGGACGGGGACCGGGCAGGGCGGCCGCCGCTCCTCAAATCTCATGACTCAGCAGGACTAGGACGTGGGTCCGCTGCAGCCGCCTCCCCAGCGCTGCGCCCCTGTCGCCACGACGGTCCCATTTGAGGTGCCCCTCCCCCCTGCGCCCTCAGGCCGGGGCTTTAAGAAGAGATGGACACAGGTCCCCCTGTTCCTTTCCCCTCTGCATCCCCACATTCCGCAGGTGCGGCCGGTCACCCCGCCCGAGCCCCCTCCCCCTAGGCAGCACCCCCCACCCCCGCCGAGGTGGAGAAGCGGGTGCTCCCGCCAGTGCAGCCACTGTGAGGGCAGAGCAGGCGGTGGCCCTGGGTGGGCCGTGGGGCGAGAGGGACCGTGCGAGGCTGAGGGAACTGGGGTCTGGGCGGCCTGGAAGCCCCCGCAGGTGGGCTGGCTCTGAGCTGGGACCAGGGGGCGCTTCCCCCTGTCCTGCTGCTGCCCTGTGGGGAGTCTCCGTGTGTCACAGGCTGTCCTCTCGGCCCAGGCACTGCGTCAGCCGTGTGACCGAGGGGCAGGGCGGCCCCCTTCGTCCTTGCGGCTCGCCCCTGGTCTGGTCCACGTCCAGCCGGAGGCTGTTGGAATCACCACTGACCACCAGAGGAGCCCAAGGAGGAGCCATGCCCATGCCTGGCACCCCTTGGTGGCCAGAGGGCCAGGTGGGAGGGGCAGGCAGCTCTGATGCAGTGGGACGTGCCCGCCGCTTGCATCCTGCTGAGCAGTGGCCTGGCAGGCACTGCGGCTGCAGCCTGGGGGTGCCCTGGCCCTGGGGCTGAGTCAGCGTCGGGGTCCAGGCCAGGCACACTGCGGCCGGGCCCAGGTAGCCCAGCCCCAGCTTGGGGGAATGGCCAGTGCCGGCCGAGCTCTCGTCCTGGGCTCTGCCCCCTCGTCTCAGCCTCTAGGAGGCCCCTGGGAGCCTCTTGGGTCTGAGCCTCGCCCCCTTCCCACCCTGTCTCACCCAAGGGGGTGCTGGGAACTTCTGGAAAGCTGAGGGCGGGGAGGCGGGAGAGTGCCCCCTTTCTGGCCTCACACAGACCTCACCCCCCAGCCCCGGAGGAAGGGCCCAGACTGCGGACAGTCAGCTTCGTTCAGCAACTTTATTTTTGGGGGGGATTATGCAAACACGGGGCTCCCTTTTTCAGCTTTGCAGGCTGTCACTCACGGAGCAGGGCCCAGGGGAGAGAGAGGAGGTGGGTGGTGTCCGGACACGCTTCTCTGCCCACAGGGGGGCTGGCAGCCGGCTCTTCTCCGGGTGGGGGCTGGTGTGCGCCCCAGGTGAGCTGACGCTGCGGCAGGGGTGGGGGGACCCCTTCTCCCGACCTCACACGTGGGCGGCTTCCAGCAGCTGCAGCAGGGCTGTCCCCGGCATTGCCAAGGCCCGGGGCGGCTGGGCTGGAGGGTGGCTGGACGGACGTCTTCCGTGTCCTCCCCAGGCCAGTTCGCACCAGCCCCGGGCCAGGCCTCTCCCCGCCTCGGTCCTCTGCGCTGGGTCTCCTGTCTCCCGCGGGAGGGGAGACCGAGGGCGAGCAGGTGCTGGGAGCCCGATGTGGGGGGGACGGTGAGGACGGAGCGGGGAGCCTGGGGCTCAGTGTGCTGGGAGGATGGCCTGTCGCCCCCTCCCTGGACAGAAGCCCTCGGACAGGCCTGTGGTCGAGCAGAAATGCCGTTTCCGTCGGCTTTGGAATTTGGCGTTTGGTTTTTCCTGATCTGGGTCCGAGCTGAATCTGGGTTGCTGTTCTTGAGCCCTATAGCAGAGAAGCCCAGGGGGACGGGGCTCTTTAGGGGCTGAAATGGCAAGAGGAGGGAGCAGAGGTGTCTGCCCAGCACGGGCGGAAGTGGAGAGAGGAAGCAGAGGGGGTCAGAGGCCGGGTTCACATCTCGGGGCCGTCAGTTACACGGCGTGTGACTTCGTAACTCAGCAGCGTTTGTTGGTCCGGGCGCTGTTCTGGGCTCCGCGGATTCGGTGTGGATTCGGTGTGGATTCAGCGTGGATGCGGCGTGGACAGCACAGCCCGGGTTTACGCCCCAGCGGGCCTGGGCACGGTGCCGGCGTTCACGAGGCCGTTGGCTTGTGGCACTTACGGGCTGGTGAGCAACAGGGACACGCGGATGCCTGCGTGAAGTGGTCGTCGTAGTTGTGCCCTGCGTTAGGGAGGCACACAGGGTGCTTTGAGAGCACACAGTGGGGTGACCTGACCAGGTCCGGAGGGTTTCACCCCTAAAACGGAGGTAAGAACGCCTCTGCCCAGGGTAGAGACCGCTCGGTCAGCGACGGCCGTGGTGGAGATGGCCCGCCGGACAGACCCACCCGCAGACCCACGCCCGGGCTCGTCGTCACAGAGGCCTGTCATTTTGTGAGACTGGTCATGTCCCCGACACCCAGCGGTGGGCGCGTCCGCAATGGGACGGCTGGGCCCCCAAGTGCTGCCCAGCCCCAGGACGGCCGCTGCCGGAACCAGGTTCTCCTGGCCCGTCCCTCTGCAGAGAGCCTGGGGAGCCCAAGGGCCTTGTCACTGGACAGCCTGGGACCAGGGTGGGGCAGCGGCTGGGCAGGGCCTCAGGGCGGCTCCCCTGAGGCCTCAGGCCATGGCGGGGCTCCTCGCGATTGGGTGGGGGGGTGGCCCTGGAGCTGAGCAGTGAGGGGATGTTGCAGTCAGGCGGAATTCGTCCGTTACTGTTTCGTGCGTGTGTTTGTGACTCAGCGTGGGTTTGGGGAGACTGGAGATGGAGGGAGTGGGGGCCGGCACGGGGGCTTCAGGCTGAGGGGGCTGGGGGGCCTT
>NW_006433385.1:206306-208398 GCF_000325575.1 Pteropus alecto | reverse complement strand
GGAGGGCGGGCAGCCCCGAGGGCTCGGGCACGCACGTCCCGGGGGAGCATACGGGGCGGGCGCCAGCCACACTGAGAACCGGGGGAGGTGGAGGCAGCCCCGGAAGGGCCGGTGCGGCTAGCTGAGGGGGAGGCGCCCTCCCAGGGCAGGAGGCATCTCTTTAATAAGGCCGCCCTGGTTCCGGATTGTTCCGGCCGGCGGAGGCGAGGGGCACACGGCCCAGAAACTGGGTGAGCTCTCTGGTGCCAGACTGCATGCTGCCTGCAGCTCAGGAGGACGGGCCAGCCCGCGGGGGCACCCAGCCCCCAGGTCGGGGGGTTCCAGGGACCCCAGCTGCCACCCCTGCAGGTGTAAGGACAGTGACAGGAGCCAGGTTCTTGCCACTGCCAGGCTGAAGGTGTCACCTGGGAGCAGGCGGTGAGCTCCGAGGGGCTGAGGTGACGGGCCCCACACCTGCCTGCCCTACGGGCGGGACCGGGAGGCAGGGGGTGGACGGCAGCCAGAGTGTCCAAACCAGACGGCCACGTCCCGCCCGCATCCTCGCCTGTCTGCGTCACCCATGCGCCTCGGACTGAGCTTCCGGTTCTCACCTGAAAGTGGACACAGCGACCCAGGGAATCGGCCCTCGTGACGATTACGTGAGCTGCCCTAGGACCCCTGGGCGTCCCTGACGGTTTCCAGGGACCCGTGAGGTCCGCGCTGTTCTGAGCTCTCGGTCCTTTTCCTCGGTCCCCCCTCCTCCCCCGCCCCGACAGCCTCGTGCTTGTCCCTCTCGAGGCTCCACCGATGTCGGTGCCTCTGGTCGTGCGTGAGCGTGAGCTGGCAGGTCCTCTCAGAAGTGAGGTTTGAGCGTAAAGTATCCCCAGTTTACATCTCGGTGACACAGGTGGCTGACTGCAGTTGTCACAGTCACATCGAGCCCAATTTCACCTTCGCCCTCTTGTCCTGCTGTGATGGCTCTGAGCACTGTGTCGGCTGCTCACAGTGCGATTACGGGAGGCTGGGTTCGGGGGCTCAGGGAGGCCGGGCACCCCGTGTTTCAGACCCAGACGCGGGCTGCAGGCGGGCTCTCCAGGCGTGGGGCTGGCACCCACGAGGCCGTCTTCCCAGGGACCCTGCAGCCCCAGCAGGGAGGGGGGGCCAGATGTTCTCCGTGTGCTCGCCGTTCTCAGGCTCTTGGTCACCCCCTGTGGCCACGGGTCCTCCGCGTGCGCCAGGCGAGGAAGCATCGCACACAGGTTGCAAAATGTCCGCTGGAACCCTGGCCCCCGTCCCCTCGGAGAAAGACGGTCCGGTGTGAGGAAGGCAGAGGGAGTGACCTGTGGCCCGGGGACGGCTGGTAAATGCGCAGGGGACGTGGGCAGACACCGCGCAGACACCGATCAGGCGGCGAGACCTCCCTCAAGCAGAGGCAAGGCCGGGGCAGGCTGCGTGCCTGGTAAATGCGCAGGGGACGTGGGCAGACACCGCGTAGACACCGATCAGGCGGCAAGGCCGGGGCAGGCTGGGTGTGAGGGAGGGACAGGCTGGCACCGAGGACCCCTCCGTCCACGGGGATGTGGGGTAGACGTGCTGGGGCGAAGCCGGCGGCACAGCTGTCACCGTTCACTGTCCGGCGAGTGTGTCACCGCGTGTGTGTGTCACCGTTTACTGTCCAGTGAGTGTGTCACAGCGTGTATGTGTGTCGGGGGGATCATCCTGGGCGTTACAGGTCTCAGCAGGTGCAAACTCCTCTGTTACCAGCGTTGTGTGATCTCTGGGGTAAGGGGTGGTGTGGGCGTCTATGTCAACGGCGTCAGGAGCCTTCAGCTGTGGGTCGCACCTGCACCAGGACGCATGGGGGCCGTCCACGCGGGCAGCTCCCTCGGGTGTCCTCATTTGCACGTGCCCTGCCAACCACCTCGATCGCTCAGCCTGGTTCTGAAGGGACAGTCAGGAGGGACCTTGCGGAGAGCGTTCGGCAGAGACACCAGTCTGTGGCTGGTGTGGTCACAGGTGTTTCCCGCGGCATCTGAGGCGTCGAGCCGGCCGGAAGATACCAGGTTCTCACCGCCGACAGGGGGCGGGGGCGGGGCCGTTCTTCTGAAACACT
>NW_006433385.1:195767-206288 GCF_000325575.1 Pteropus alecto | reverse complement strand
TTGACTCTAAGGAGCCACGGAACGGTCACAGTCATCTGGAAAGGCTCTGGATAACCAACCTCCAGCCCCCTGGCAGGACCTTGCAGGTTCACCTGGCGACTTCCTCCTTGGGAACGGGCACCAACCAGTACCAGTCACGTTGTCCTCCTACCTTAGTTTCTGGGAAAGGACCTGCATCTCAGCGTGCGAGAGTCCGGTGGCCACGCTCAGTTCGAGCCAATGAGAAGAGATGAGGGGCCAGGATGGGGCCCCGTGGCCTCCCCCGTGCGCCGTCCCCTTCCCCTTGGACGTTGCTGTGTGTCCCTTGGAACCAGTCTAGGCTCCTTTCCCAGAACCCCATAGCACCCTCACCGTGCCGGACGGTGCCCCGCAGGACTGGGGCTTCAGCACCATGGACAGCGCCGGGCAGGCGGCCTGACCGCCCCCCCCAGGTCCGGGACTTCACCACCTCAGAGACAGGCAGTGGGGAGGGGAAACCGGTGTGTGGGAGACAGTTCATGCCCCTCGCTGACTCGAGACCCTGGCCAAGCACCCCCTCTCCCCGGGGCCAGGCACCCCGTCCCCCAGGGCCAGGCAACCCCTCTCCTCGCCTGCACTCAGGGAGCACAAGGCCTGTGGAGACGGCCTTGGACCCACTCACCAGAAATCGGTTCCAGTGGAGCGAGGACTCGGTCTGTTTGGGGTGTCAGCCTGGGTCTTGTTCAGTGCCGGGCACTTGGAAGGTCAGGACACGTTTCCTGGACGAATACAGAAGCAGAGCCGTCTGGACGCCCTGCGGCCTTCCTCGGCGGCCCGAGCACCTGTCCCCGGGCCTGTCAGCAGGGCCGGGCTGCCCTCACCTGCGTGGGGCACGTGCCACGCTGACGGCTTGCCCTCGAGGGCCACTTCAGCTCTGAGAGTCCATGATTCTAAGACGACTTGACCTTCGGCTGGGGCTAGAACTGGGCTGGCAGTGGCGTCTTCACAGGGACACGGTGCCCAGCAGCTTGTATCACGTCTGCTGCATCGACCTGCCAGCAGATGGGCTTGTCCGGCAGACGAAGAGAACACGTCTGCCTCTCGGCCATTACTGCGAGGGTCCTGCACCCCGTCTGGCCCGGCCTGTGACTTGCCGGCTGTCTGCTCAGTGGCGGTGGGCCCCTGACTGTGTGGACACTGCAGAGTGGGCGCTCGGGATGACCGCACTGGGCGGGAGGCGCAGAGCGCGGTGCCTTCGGGGTGCGTGGAGGTGGGTGGGGCGTGGGTCCCGGCTCCAGCTGCTCCCGGGGATGCATAATCGGTGCTGACTAATGGCCGTCGCTTCCGGATGGGATACTCAGCAGGGACCGTGACACGCGTCCCACGCTGCCCTCCTGCTGGGTGTGGGACACCCGGACTTCTTGGCCACGGCCCCGGAGAGGAGTGGCTCTGTGCAGGGGGACCATGGGGGCCCCCCAGGGTGTGCCTGGCGGGGATCCACGGCTCTTCACTGGAGGCCAGGCTTGCCGGCTCTGTGCCCATCGTTCAGAGTGTGGGTGGACTTTCAGGAGGGGTCACTGGGGTAATGGGTGTGCATGCAGCCCCGGGGGGCCTGAGGGGGCAGTGGGGTGCTGATGGTGGACAGAGTGAGTGCCCCTGCCCCTTGCAAACGCCTCTGTGATGCCAGGACGAAGGGTGCTCAGAGGATTGAGCGATTTGCCCCAGGTCACAGGCCCAGTGAGCTCTCTGGCCGGGTCCCCCACAGTGCTCCCCAGGGGTCCGCTGTTCACCCTCCCCACCTGGCCGTTCACCATCCCCACTGACCCTTTGGGAGTGGAATTACAGCCACAAGCAGCTGGTCTCCCAGGGGGTGGTGTGCGTGAGCGTGTGCTGGCGGGTCATCCTTGCATCTGGGGGTGGCGTGCTCCACGTGTGCTCAGGGTGAGACGCGCCCCTTCCCTTCACTAGGGAGCAGGGAGATAGTGCCCCTGGGTTGGGGATCGTGCTGGGGGGCTGGTGGGCTCGGCCGCCCCCTCCCCGCCAAGGTGCATGCCCCCGCGTGTCCCGTCCATGACCCCTGCTCCACGTCCCCCTGCCTCGCCTTGTAACTTTCCGTGTTTAGTCAGGGCACCTCGTTTCCCCAGCGCCTGGCACAGTGTGGGTGCTTGCAGAGGCCACAGGGTGACCTCGTCACGCTCCCTTGCTGTCTCTGCCATCTGCCACACCAGGTCACTCACTCAGCCAAAACACCGTCCGTGTGCCCCTGCCGTGTGCCAGCTCCGTGTTCGTGGCTGGGGACGGGTGCAGCGAGGATTCAGTGCCACTGGGGAGACCGATGGGCACAAGAGCCACAGGTGTGGCAAAGCAGGTGTGGGCTGCGGAGCCCAGACTGAGGCTGCAGCCCAGCCTCGTCGGGAGCTGCTGTGGTCAGAGGGGTCCGTGGTCAGAGGGGTCCGTGGTCAGCTGCCCTGCGTCTGACCCCGCCAAGGCTGGGATGCGCTGCTGACCTCTGCTCCGCCCAGCCACGTCCCACCTGCGGAGGAGGCGGTGTAGGGGACGCCCCCCCCACTCGCTTGCTGATTGGTGCTGTAGCTCAGGGGCCGGGGGCCAGGGAGCAGGGACACCACAGTGCTGCCCTTGTCCCTCCGGGGAGCAGTCAGCGGCAGCGGTCTTGGGCCCTGCGTCCCTTTACGCGGCCTGGCACCGTGCCGCACGGGCTCCGCCCACCCTCTCCCCCACCTGGAGGTGCCTGTCTTGCTCCGTGAGAGTCTGGGGGCCCAGCCCTGGCCTCACCTTCGCAGCCGAAGGCCCTGAGCTGGTCTGAAGCCTGTTCTCAGCCGAGAGGCCAGCGGCTTTCAGTGGCTTCCAGGGGACGTCTCTTACCACTGCGAAACCCTCCCAGCTGCCAGCCGTGCCTGGAGAAGTTGGGGACCCTGCTCCAGGGGTTTCTGTTGAGTAAGAGGAGGCACCGGGGGGCGGGGCTGGCAGTGGGCAGCTCGGGCTTCATGCTGGGCTCTCTCTCACCTCCGGGACGTGCAGTCTGAGGGACGAGCCCACGGGCGGCCCTGGGGTCAGGCTGGGGGTGGCAGCCGGGGCTGTGAGCAGCGTGGGACAGTGGCTGGGGCGGGGGCTGGGCGCAAAGCAGGGAGGGGCGCGGAGGGGCAGGGGCAGAGTGGGCGGCAGCGGGGGGCTGGGGTAACACCCTCCGCCGCCCTGCCCCGCAGTTACCACTGCGTTTCACTGCTGGCCGGTGCTGGGGTGAGGGGAGGGACCTGTCACGGGACGGCGTGGGTGGCCATCTGCTGCGTGTCCTGAGGGGAGACGCTGGCGTGTTCTGGTTTCCTGTTTCGGCGACGAGCGTGTCACAGCCCAGATTAATTAGAATCCTCTGAATTTCATGTTTGATTTTACAAAGCTCTATATTTAGCTAACATGTCTGGAGCCCCAGCTAAGTGGTGGCTCGGTGCTGGGTTCCGAGACAGAGGCTTGGCCCCGCCTCCGGAGGGCCCAGCCGCTGGGGACAGTGACTTGGAGAAACGTGACTTCAGAACCGTGAGACGACGTTCAGAAGGGTGGAGGTGCCAGCCGTGCGGGGGGCACTGGCGACTCCAGAGGAGGTGAGGGCTTTGGAGGACTCGGGGCCCCTCGTCGCCTCGGCACGGAGAACACGGGAATGCGGGTGGTGTGGGGTGCCGAGGCCAATGGAGGGCCCGGTGAGGCGTTGGGGTCTGTCTGTCGAAGGGCGTGGAGCTGGCGTGGCGTGACCGTGAGCATCGAGGGTGGCTGCTGTGGCGGAGATGAGATCCTGGTTTGGAGGGGACAGTGTGGAATCTGGGTGAGGAGCGACGAGGGCCCGGGCTTCTGGGACGCGGAGTCTGCGTTCGAGAACTAATTAGCGAGGCTAATGTGCCAAGTTACAGGTGGGAGGTGGGGGAGCAGGCCGCAGTGGGGCGCGGGTGGGGCGCGTGAGGGGCGCGGGTGGCCGGGGCGTGGCGCGGGGTGGTTGGGTCCCACGCGAGGGGTGAGAAGGGGTCTCCTTTGGACACGGTGACTCTGAGGCATCTCTGTGGAAATGACTAAGAGCCAGCAGTGTGGGTCTCGTGCTGGGAGGTGTGACCCCTGCCACAGGAATATGGGGTTGGGGCCGGGAGGGAAGACAGAGCAGGGGGTGGGGACGTCCTGGGGACACCAAGCAGAACAGCAGCAGGGTGATGAGCTTGAGGGAGGGAAGAGGCCGCAGGAGAACGGGAGCCGAGCGTCGCCTCAAAGCAAGGGGAGAGGGGGTGAGGTGAAGGGCGTCGTCGGGTGCCTGTGAGGTCAAGCTAGGCAGGGACCGAGCTGTCCCCTCCCAGAACTGGCACTTCAGAGGGCAGACGGTGCAGATTATGGCATGGATGGGTCCGTGGTGGGGAGGACGGGGGACTGAGTGGTGACAGGTAGCGTGGTAGCTGGAGGTCGTGTGCATGTGTGTGAACTTATGAACGGGAGAAAGGAATTTATCTGTAGGTGGAAGAGAGACTGGGCGGGTTTGGAGCCGCATCACGGGGGGTGCACGGGGCGAGGATGGGGACACACAGGAGCGGGGACGGTCCCACGGGAGCCGGCCGGGCTGGGAGAGGGGGCACCCGCAGGGCGAGGGCAGTGGGTCTGGGGCGTTCGGAGTGGAAAGCGGGGCGGGGGGAGGGGAGGCGTTGGGAGAAACCGACTCGGTCCCCAACTTGGATTCTCAGGGATCACAGAGTCAGAATCTTCACACGCTGCCATATTTAACAAAACTTTTTTAGAAAATAAATAGCAGAAAAATGTAACAAACATTCATTTTCGCAGAATTAGCAACTTTTCGTGTTTCGTCGGCCTTTTTCCCGTATGTTTAAAAACAGCGCGAGTGACAGGTGCACACGCTCTTCGGAAAGCACATCACAGAGGGAGCGAAACCCCCTCCGGGGCGCCCATGGCCTCGCCCACGCCCCCTCGGGGAAGGCCCCCGGCGACGTCGCCGTGCCCCCTCGTCAGCCGGACCCCACGGAGGAGCGCCGGAGGCCACCGCGGCTGCTCTGCTCACACGTCCGGGCCGGGCGGGCGGCTCGTCTCCGCTGCACGCAGCCTCGTGGGAGGCAGGGACAGGGGACAGTGAGCGCGTGAGCGGACAGCCTCCGCGGCGGCCGCGGGACGGGGGACTTACTGGGACGGCTACTGTCGCCCGAGGGTCGGTGTCCCCAGAGCCACACGTGGACACTCAGCCCCTCAGGCACTGGTGCTGGACGGCGCCTCCAGGCCGTCCCCGTGGCCCTTGGTGACATCAGAGCCATCTTCTTTCCTAGCTGCAGGCACAGGCTCCGTCCGAAGGCCAGAGAGCCCATCCCTAACCCTTCCTCTGGTTTATCTGCCTGTCGAGGCAAGTGCCTCAGCTCGGAGCCTTGTCACGGGTCCTCGGCCCGGGGTTGAGGACCTGGTCGCGCTGCTGCTGCTGGCCCCCTTCACGCTGTGCCTCTGCCCCTCCCACGTGCGCTGGCCTCCTGTCCTCCCTCTGCAGCAGACGCCTCGGCCCCTCTGCTCACCCCATGTGGATTGGGGCACTTACCGTGTTGTGTGGGGTGACACGGGTGTCTCGTGTTGTGGTGGGAGCCTCTGAGGTCAGGGGCCACGTCTTGGTCACCCTCATATGTCCAGTGACTAGCACAGCCTCGGGACCTGGTAGATGTTTCAAATGTTTGACAAGGAATTAATGAATGAGAAATGAATGAATGAAGTGATCGTAACAGCTTCGTGGCCGACCCTGGGGAAATCAGGGTCTGCTTCCAGCCTCGGTCACCGCGTCTGCCGGGCCCGGCGTGTCCGGGGGCCTGCGTCGTCGCAAACGCCCGTGGCTGCTGCAAACGGGCCAGCGCCTGCTGCGCGTCCTCGCCGGACACCTGGCCCCTTGGAGCACAGGCCAAGGCCAGTGCTGGCAGCCGGTGACGGACGCGAGGCTCGCATGAGGAATTCAGGCCACGGGCGGAGCCACCACCCCTGCTCAGCAGCTCGAGGGCCCCAAGTCACAGCACAGCCACAGGGGAGCGTTATCGATGGCCTGACGCCGAGTTTGGGGACCCGCCGTCCTCACTCGTAATTACGAGGCACAGGATTATGTAAAGGGGCAGAGCTGGTCGCAGGAAAGAGAGATGCTTTGTGCCCGGCGGTGACACCAGTGAGCTGGGGAGGGAGGCGAAGCCATTCATCTCCGCCAGGCCCTTCTCACGCCTGATGTCCTGCTCCGCGGTGGGGGAGCCGCCAGGTGGACAACCGGCCCGACGCCACCCTGTGCCTTGGGGCTCGGAGCTGAGGGTCCCCAAGGGCGTGTGGCCTTTTCTTGACAAGGAGGGGTGGTGGGCAGAGAGCGGGCGCGCAGTGCCATCGGCTGGAGGAAGGAGCGGGTGACGAGTGGGTTGGTGAGTGTGTGAGGGCAGGCCCTGCAGGCCGCTGCTCTCAGCGCCCGAGCTCGCCTGTCGCTGGCTGTCACAGCACTCCCCGGGCTGTACCCAGATGGGCTAGCCGTGTCTTGGCTGCCCGTGAGCTGGAGCCATCTGTTCCCGAGAAGGACCCGACATCAGGGAAGGGCAGACAGCCCTCAGCCCCTCTGGGTCAGGGCGAGAGCTCAGGGCAGCTGAAGCTTCTGGTCCCTCCCGAGGCTACGCCACGGTCCTCGCCATGTGCCACGTGCCACGTGCCCTCGTCTAAGCCACCTCCTGCTGCTGCTCTGTCAGCAGGGACCCCCACCCCTCGGTCCCCATGGCAAGGAGTGTCCTGGAGTAGAGACAAGGCGGGAGCCATGCCGCTCCTGTGGCCAGCTGACCGGCTGACCGTGCTGCGTTCTCAGCGGGGAGCAGAGCTGGGCTGCAAAGTCCCCTCAATGAACCCAGAGCAGAGCAGAGGTGGGAATGAGCAGAGCCAGCGTGGAAGCCAGGGACGGCCACGTGCGCGGCCTCCGAGGGCCGCAGGCTGGTGTTTGACACTCCAGGAGGTCGTTGCTGTCCCCCACCCCCAAGAGCTTGTCCTTTTGCTGAGTGACTGACCGAAGGCAGCTACCTCCGTGACAAGCCAGAGGCTCTGGGGACCAGGGAGCTGAGAAGCGCCAGTTCGACCCGAGTTTCAGCTCAGCCAGCCGTGTCCCCGGCCTCGGGGGCCAGAGCGTCACCGGGCGTGAGGTGGGGCTGCACACCGCAGGGTGAGGGGTGGGCGAGCCGGCCCTGCAGGAGGGCAGACACACCCCCAGGCGACCTGGCTGCCCACTGCTGGAAGCATTTGGCTGCGCATTCCCTGGGAAATGAGAGCTTTTAGGAAAAAAACTAATGACGGAAAAAAAAAGTCTGAGGGCTGCATTGCGGTGCCCGAGCGAGGGGTATGGGCCGCTCGCGCTGTCTGAGGCTCCAAGCTCCCGCGCCCGCCTCCCCGGCCAGGGCCTCCTCACCCCCGACAGCTGCTGCCACAGCCCCGGGGGCCACAGGCGGAGGAAGCGGGTCACCAGCCATCCTGCCGCCCACTCCGCACTGGCCCGGGCAGGATGGAGGGGCATCGGCGGAGGCAGAGGCAGAGGTGACAGCTGGAGGGGGACAGCGGGGGGCACAGTGGCCTCCGCTGCGTCTGCGGCCTCTGTCACGACACCCTGGTCGTCTGCGACACCGAGGGTGCGTCTCGCTGTGCACCGCCGCTCCTGACACCACCCCGTTTCCTCCTCTTTCTCTCCAACGAAGGGGGCCGGGTGGCCTTTGTCACCCCCCGGCTTCGTTTCCTGGCTCAGGGACGCGGAGCCGTCAGAGCTGGAAGGGACCGTCAGGGTCCCCCCCGTTCAGTGCTTTTGTTCGCAAGGGGCCTGAGACCCGGGCAGCAGTGACTTGCCAAGGTCACTCAGTGGCTGGGCAGAGCTGGGCCGGGGCGGAGCCTGATGTGGTGCAGGACGTGGGGACACGCTGAGCGACAGCAGGCGTGAGGGCCCCAGGAAGCTTCCGCTGACTTCCTGCTGGTCGGCGGACGAATCTCTGAGAGGCGGCGGTGCTGGCAGAGTGCCGGGTGCAGGACCAGTGTCCCCACACCCGCAGCGGGCTCCAGGACGCTGGCCCCCGACGCCCCGGCCCTCACCCTCCAGAGCCCTGTGCCGGGGCCGGCTCCAGCCCGGCTTCCAGAGCTGGTCAGGGACGACAAGGGCTCCCAGGGCCTCAGCTGTGCTGCCGCCGCCTGGGGGTCAGAGGGAGGCCAGGCCGCGGTATTGCCAGGACCCCAAAGCCAGCCCTGGGCTCTGCTGTGCGAGGGGGCAGACCGGAGGCTGTGAGCCACCTGTCCACAGAGCCGTCTGGCCGCTGCCTCTCTGACTTGTCCCTAGGGCCACCAGGCAGCCCCCAGTCTCTCTGCCACGGCTGAAGAGCCGAAGAGAGAGCAGCTCTGTCCCCAGGGACCGGGCTCCAGGTCGGCCTGGCCGGGGACAGAGGCCTCCAGGTCCTGGGCATCTCCGGGACTCCCCTGTGGGCACGCCCCTTGCATGGGTGGCCGGATGGGCCTGGGCTGATGAAGGGACTTTGTGCCACTGACTGCGAGACTGGACCCGCCTGTCCCACCCTGAAATGTGAACTGAGCGGCTTCCAGTTAGGGGGTGCCACACCCCTCTGGATGTCCCCTTTCGAGGACACAGACTCACTGGGTCTTGTCCAGAAGAGTTTGGCCGAGATGGCGGAGGCAAAGTCTGAGTCAGAGCAGAAGGGGCACTGGGGGCCAGATGCGGGCAGAGCAGCGAGAAGCCCGTCTCCCCGCACAGAAGCCTGTCCTTCCGCGCAGGGTCTGGGGTTCAGAGGGTCCGACCTTCCCAAGTCGCGTCAACGTCAAGCAGATGCCCCACCCCCCAAGAGGCCCTGAGGTGACGATGGACAGAGAGGCTGACGACCACTGCACAGCAGCCAGCCGCCTCCTGCTTTGGCCTCAGGCTGCGTTGTCCCAACGCACGGGGCCGACTCCTGTCACCGAGTGCCCCATCCATGTCAGACTGATGCCCGAAGCTGGATCTGGGACTGTCTCCTGTGGAAAGGCAGGTGCCACACTGGAGGAGGAGAGACAGGAAAAGCTCGGGGGTCTGAGGCGGGTCCTGGGATGGCGCCATCAGTCTGTCCGTGTCCCTTTCATCTCTGTCCTGTCCTCACTGTCGGTGAGAAAGCTGGGGCTTAGAGAGGGGACGTGCCTCGCCCAAGGTCACATAGCATCCAGGTGGCGCTTTCCGGATTTGAAGACGCCGAGCCTCAGAACCCTAAGGTTTATGTCACTCTGTGCCAGGCTGTCCTGTCCTGGAGCTTACGGTCTGGTGGGGGGAAAGTAAGGACAAGAAATGACGAGGGGACGAGTGCTGCAGAGAGAAGCACGGGGCACACGAGGGACAGGCGTCGGGGCACAGACTGGCCCGTGAGGGGCTGAGGCAGGCACATGGGCACGTGCAGAGGCTCTGGCGGGAAGAGCACGGCCCTTTCGAGATCCGGCGGACGCTGTCGCTGCAGCTGGAGCACAGAGGGCGAAGGAGCCAGCGCCAGGTGGAGCCGGAGGGTGGGAGGGCCACACGGAAATGCTGGACGGGGAGCCTGCAAGGGGGCAGGCAGGAGGGGGTGGAGCTGAGGCCGCACACCCGCCCTCCGGGTCCCCAGCCCCCGCTCCACGCCCTAACTCCGCACCGAACCTAACAGGGCCTTGGAAGCCTTTGGGCGCTTCCGGTGCCTTGATGGAGTGACAGGTCGTCCCTTCCTGCCCGTTGCCACCTGGGGTCCCAGAAGACCCAGGGAGTGAGCTCAGGGCTGTCAGCTGCTATCGCCGCCCTGTGGCTGGCGTGGGGCATCTGAGCCCACCTCAGCTGCCGCTTCTTCAGGGACCACAATGCTCCCACCTCCTGAATTTAACCCAGCTCTTGAGATGTCCCCGACCCTTCTGTACCCCATCGGAACCCCCTGCCCCAGGAGGGCAGAGAGCACGCGCGAGAAGCTCGCACATCGCGCGCAGCTGTTCTGCGGGGCAGCTGGCCCCACACGGATGCTGAATCTTCTGTAATTGGACCCTGTTTTCTCGGGGCAGCTTCGAGTAAAGCTCAGGTATCTTTAGATCCATTTTGCCGGAAGGAGCCGTGGGAGTCATTGTCTCCATCTCCCTGCGTCCAAGCAGCACCGCACTGCAGACAGGAGGGTGGAAGCTGCCCTGGCCGGCAGGTGAGCGCCCTGGGACCCTCAGCATCAGGACGCCGGAAGCCTAACCCGAATGCAGCGCCTGGGCTTCCCGCCCTTCTCTCCCTCCTCCTGCCAGAAGCAGCTCCCGGAACTTCAGAGAGAAGCGTTTCTCTCCCCAGGGAGACCCGGAAGCGGGACAGCCAGGTGACAGGTGCGGGAGGCCCGCTGGGTGCGGCTGTGGAGGTGTGGGGGCCCCGGCGCCCTCCTGCGGCATCTGACCTTGAGCCCGTAGGCCCCAGGTCTCGTTCCCTCTGAGGAAGGCGCGGGTCCCGGTCCTGCCCCCACCACTCGGCCGCGCCGCATGCGGTGGCGGTGGCGCGCGCGCCCGCACTCGCCG
>NW_006433385.1:194105-194384 GCF_000325575.1 Pteropus alecto | reverse complement strand
CCCGAGCCCGAGGGCCTGGCGCGTGGGCGGTCGCCGGTCGCTGGACCGGGACAGTCGGACTTCTGGGCTCGGCGCTCGCAGCGGCATAAACTGAGTGCGGGACGGAGCGCGGGGCGGGCTCTGGAGATCCGCTCGCTCGGAATCGCCCGGTTAGTCCCGGGGTAGGGGGTCCCGAAAGTCCCCGGAGACCCCCCTCTCTCGACCCGGTTCTCCTCGCGGGAATCGGGGCGGGCGCGGGCGGGGGCGGGAAGGCTACGGCGCCCCGGCCGAGAACGTGGG
>NW_006433385.1:192411-193813 GCF_000325575.1 Pteropus alecto | reverse complement strand
TGGAGACTGGGGTGGGGGCGGGGAAGGGGCGCCGGGCAGTAAGAGCGCATGCTCCGCTCCGTCTGCTGTGTGACCTTGGACGAGCCGCTGCACAGCTCTGAGCGTCAGGGTGATGGAGGCGCGTGGGGGCGAGGATGGGGACCAGGGCTCAGGGGCGTCGGGTGCGCCAGCCCTGGGGCGCCTGCCCCCAGCCTGGCGCTTAGGGGGCGCCGCCTTCGGTCCGGCCTCTCTGCCTCTCTGCGCGAGCTCGCGTCCCCTTCCTGTGCGGAGCTGTGCGCGGGCCTCCGGGGCTGGCAGGGGCTTCTGTTCTCGCCTGGCCTCTGTCCGTGGACAGTGTGCCTACCCCTCCCGGCCTCGGCGTATTCATCGGAAGTGGGGCTTTGGAACGGAGGGTGTCCCAAGCCTCTCAGCCCCTACGCCGCGCCCCAGGGGTGCAGCGAGGCCTGCTGGGGGTGCGGCCTCACCAATAGCATTCCTCCTGGTGGCCTGGCCTCTGGGGACTCGGTAGCTCCCCTCCCCCAAAGGCAGCAAGGTGGGCTTCGAGTCCCTTCCCCCCACCCTCAGAGCCTCCAGCAGTGGGGACAGCGGCGGCTTGGCGCAGCGTCCTCTGCGGGCGCAGAGCCTCGCTGGACAGCTCCTCGGGGAGTCCTGTGCGCTGAAGGGGGCTGTCAAGGGCCCCCCAAGGTCACTGTCTGTCCCTTGGCTCTAAGCAGGCTTGCATCCACCCCAGACAAGGACGACTTGAAGGGGTCCTGATCAGAAAGCTCTGCACTGACAGCCCGCAGCTCCCCAAAAGTCTGGGGGGGCGGAGCCAAAGTCTAGGCCCCCTCTGGTTCGTGTGCCTCGTGAGTCCCCATTTCCCTTTTCTCTCCTGGGCATGGGGAGGGTTGACCTAGGTGACTCCCCAGGGCCCTTCCTGCCCAGCAACTCAGGCTGAGGTCTGAGGACAGGAAGTGGGCTTGGCTGGGCGATGGGGCCAGTGGCCTCCAGGACCCTCCAGTGCACTGGCCTTGTGCCCCCAGCAGAGACACAGCTCGAGACAAATGCCCCGTGCGAATGGAGCCACTCCAGGCCCTGCACGCCCAGCAGCGTCCTCAGTCCCCGGCCCTGCTGGGTGTTAGCAGGTGACCTTGAGCAAGTTACTGGACATTCTGAGCTTCAGTTAGTGGTGGCACTTTAGGGTTGTCGTAGAATGCTTAGTGCCACGTGAGCCCTCTGCGCCCTCGATGAGTGGCAGCTGCACTGGCAATGATGGTGAAGGCTGGCAGCAGGCAGCAGGCAGCTGGCACCTCGGGACAGTGGCTGTGGGCAGCAGGGGAAGATTTCGGGACTTGCAGGGTGATCGCCAGAGCCGCCTTGCGGATAGAGGACAGCAGTCTGCTCCCACCCCCGCACCCCCTCC
>NW_006433385.1:188350-192060 GCF_000325575.1 Pteropus alecto | reverse complement strand
CTCTGCCCCCCCTTCCTCCCTCTGCCCCCACCCCCTCCTCCCTCTGCTCTCCGCCCCCAGCCTCTCCCCGACTGGTAGCAGAACCTTCTTGAGAATGAAAGAGCCGGCCCCACTTTCTGTGGTCTCGCGCCGATCCCCCTGCTCTGTCCCCGCTCTCTGCCACCCTGTTTCTCTGTGGCTGGGACAAGGCCGGCCTTCCGCTCACAGCTGCACCCCCGGGAATAGTGGGCTGGGACGAGGGAGGGCTCTGCCTCCATGGGGGGTCCCGTGCCCTGCCAGGGTGGGCAGAGGTGTGGCAGGGCCAGCACTTGGGGTCCCCGGACGTGCTGTGTGACCTAAGGTGGCCACAGCCCCCGGGCCTCGGTTTCCTCATTTGCGAAGTGGAAGGTTGGTTCGGATGAGTTCGTTCTAACCGTGTTGGTCCCGCCCTCGCCCAGGCTGAGGCCGGGTGTGCGTGTGTGTGTGTGTGTGTGGGCGGTTGTTGGTGCCTCAAAGCCTCGCTCACTGTTGCTCGGGCACGGTCCTGCGGCAGCTTGAGGCGAGTGTGGCAGTCTCAGCCAGGGCCCAGCTTCGCAGGCGGACGGATCCGGGTCCTCCCCGTACTCTCTCCTTATTGGCTGTGTGACTCTGGGCAGGTTCCTGGACCTCTCTGAGCCCCGGCCGTCTCATCTGTGAAGCGGAGTCGTACCACCCGCTTGTTAGGGGAAGGGTGGGGACAGCCTGCGTGCCAGCTTCCTGCTTCCTCTCCCCACTGCCCACGGCTGTGGCTTCGGGAGTTTGCAAGCTCCGCCCTTGACCCATGGCCTGTGGAGCGGGGAGCTGGGCCACAGGAGCGGCAGGCTGAGCGTGTCTGTCACAGGGAGGTGTGGAGGCTGGCAGAAGGCTCCTGGCGGTGGGGACGCAGGCTTGATGTGCAGCCCTGTGTCCTAGGTCAGTGATGAGGGCAGTGTACCGCAGCAGGAGGTGCTGATGGGCGGGGGGTGTCATCTGGCCCTGGTTTTGATGAGGGGGAAACCGAGGCTCAGAGAGCGGAGCCCCTTGCCCAGAACCACACGCATGCCAGCCCGCCTGCCCCTGGGGACCCTGGCACGGTGCTGTCCCCTGCCCCCCCCCCTCCCTACATGCACCGAACAGCTACGTCTGTCTCTTCTGAAGCCAGAACACGAGAGAAAACGCCTTTGGTGCTGTGGAAGGGACATGGGGTTTGGGGGGGAAGCAGCTCCTGCCCCAGACGCTGCGGTCATCACATCTTCTATGCCCACTTGGCAGATTAAAACTCCGAGTGACAGGACGAGCGCAAGGGGGCCCCGGTCAAGGGGGCGGGGGGCAGGGAGGCAAGTCCCCAGCCACGCCCCACTGCCCAGCTGGGGCCCCTGGGCAGCTGCAGTGCAGGGGGGTTGCCGGGCAAGGGGCTGGGCCCTCCCAGGCCGTGGAGCGAGCTCTCTCAGCCATCTCAGAAGCCTGCTGACAGCCGTGCCCTCTGAGAGGAAGGGGACAATGCCAGGCCCCTGCTCTCAGCTCCACGGGCAGCACTGAGTGAAAGAAAGTCAATATTTGCCCTGTGGCGAAGGACAGGAAGTAGGTCTGACTGGGGGAGGTGGCTGCAGCCCGGGCCCTGGTGGGCGCTGCCTTCCGAAGGGGGCGCTGGGTTTGCTGCATCACACAGCCCTCTGTGTCTCGGGGACACCCCGCTCCCCGCTCCCTCATAGATTCCCTTGTTGTTTGGAGCAGTGGGGCCTGGAAGGCTCTGCAGAGTGGCTGGCCGTGGGACAGATGGCTCACTGACCCGCCGAAGCCTCGAGAAAGGCTTTCTCCCCGTGTGGCCCCCGAGCCCAGGGGACACGGGGACAGTCCTTGGCAGGTCAAGACCGGCTGGGAATGAGTTTTCTCTGCCTGTTTTGTCACCGTTCCGTTTTTCTTCTCTGCCCTGCTCCCTGCTCTCTGCGTCCTGAAGTCGGGGCGGGGGCGTTGGGGGAGGAGGGCCGAGACCCGCAGCTTCTCCTCGGCTGAACCCTTGGCAGCGGCCGGACGCCTTTGTGGCCCTCCGGTGACGGCCCTCTCCCTGGGGGGATCGCGCCTCAGTGGTTTAGCTACCGCACTGGGCAAGTCATGGGTGACATTGCAGCACGAAGGCTCGTGTGAGGTTCGGAGGGACTTCCTGGGGCAGGGGCACCGCAGGGTAAGTGGGCGCGTCACGCTTGCCTCCCTACTGGGAGAGGAACCGCTGTTACTGCCCCCAGAGAGGCCACAGTGGTGTTCCGGTGCCACCCAAGACCAAGCCTGGTCCCGTGGCCCAGAGTGACACCCAGCTTTGCTCTAGCTGAGTGACTGAGTGACAGGGAGCGGGCAGAGGCCCTGGGCCTGGCCTCCGTCCAGCCAGCCCTGGCTGCAGAGACACTGCAGCCCATGGGGCCGTGGGTGTCTGTCCCAGAGCTGCCAGCTCTGCCTGGCTGCAGCCAGCTCCCCGCTGCTGGCCGGAGCTCGCTTCGGGGCGGCCGGCTGCTGGGGGCACATTGTGGCTGTCCCCATGGCCCGCAGCACAGGGCCGGGAAGAGCACAGCCCGCTCCCTGCCATGGGCTTCCTGCGTCTGTGCTCCACTCTCCGGGGGCCGGTGCCGAGCAGGGCTGCCTGGGCTCAAAGGCCAGCTCCTGCGGGGGCTCGGCCGAGCCGCTCAGACACGTGGTGCCTGTGAAACAGCCTGTGCGCATGGGGTCGGCGCGAGGGTTTCGTGCGATGACGTTTCTATCAACCTCCAAGAATCATCAGCCGCTGGCACGCGGCGCTGTAAAGCTCATGCTGGTTCTTAAAACTGAAAAAGACGTTTTGCAGCAAAAGAAGCGGAGCAGGGGAGAGGGCGAGGCGGGCGGGGGCGTTCGATTGGAGGGGTCGAGGACCCACGTCTCTGCCATCGGAGGGGTCGAGGACCCACGTCTCTGAGTTGCTGCGTGTGGCCCAGGCAGGCTGGCTCCTCCCGACCCTGGACCTTCGTGGTCTCCATGTGAAAGTGGGGACAAAGATGACCGTCGCCTCTGCCAAGATGTCCTGGATCCAGTGCGGTGGGGCAGGAGATGGACGCGGTGGCCTCCTCTGACGGCCTGCAGGCTTTCTGGCCGAGGCCCTGGCCGGTCCATCTTGTTACCAGACCTGGCGGGTGGCTCTCCCCGCGGGGACCCGGGTGGCTCTGGGCTGAATCTGGCCTCTCTGTGTCTGCTGGTCCTCGCTGGCCGGGAGAAGGGATGGCGGGGTTGAGTCGGCGGGGCGCCCGTGCTCTGGAGGCCCTGTCTTTCCCCTGCCCCGCCACCCAGGCTTCCTACAGAAGGTGTCGGGCCTGGTCTGCTGCCTGTCTCCTCCTGTGACCTCGACCTCTGAGCCCCCTGACCACCTTCCCTCTGGAAGCTGGAAGCTCTCAGACTGCGGAGCAGGACAGCTCCCCGAGTGGCATCGCTGGGGGGCAGGATGAGAGTTTTCCGGAAACGTGTGAGGGAGACGGGTTGGCGGCGTCCAGGGAGGGTCCCAGGAGCTTTGAGACAGAGCCTGGACCTGGACCTGGAGTCAGGCCTCGTCACTTGCATGATGACTCCAGGGCAGGTGCGCACTGCAGCGTGTGTCCAACCTTCTGTCCCGCCGGACAATGTCGCAGGGCTGTGGCGGGTGCCCATACGCACACCTGGGGACAATGGCCAGACACCTGCATTTCCCCACCGTGTGG